>NC_056000.1:25078510-25381287 GCF_018446385.1 Zingiber officinale | reverse complement strand
CACGCGCGAGGAATCTAGGAGAGTGAAGATCGCCGGGAAGGGCAAGTTCTTCGGGCCCTCCGGCGCGGCCTTGGATTCCGAGCTTCGCTTCGGACAGATGGAAGGCTTCCGAACCTTCACCAACGACTACTACGACGAGTGCGATTACGGATGCAAGTGGTATGTCAACGGCGACTATTACGAGGGTGAATGGCGGCGCAACCTCCAGGAGGGTCATGGCCGGTACGTCTGGCGGAGCGGCAACGAGTACGTTGGAGAATGGAGGAATGGCGCGATCGCTGGCCGCGGGGCTCTCATCTGGGCGAACGGCTACCGCTACGAAGGCTACTGGGAGAACGGCGAGCCTAAAGGGAGCGGCGTGTTCACTTGGCCGGACGGAAGCTTCTACGTCGGTAGTTGGAGCAAACCTGAAACAGCGACCACCAACGGCGGCCTCTGCCGTGCCGTCGCTGCCGGTTGCAAGGAGATCGCCGGGAGAAGAAGCCCATCCTTGCCTTTTGAAGAAGCATTCATGGTTCCAGCGTCAAGGAAGAGACCGTCGGCCGATGGAAGAGTAGCGGAGTGTAGGAGCTCCACTACCGAGAAAAGCTTTCCCAAGATCTGTATCTGGGAGTCTGAAGGAGAAGCGGGGGACATCACATGCAACATCGTGGACGCTATCGAGGTCGCAATGTTTTACCAGGATGGTGGTCGTACTCCGATCGGAAGCCTGCGACAGCGAAGCATCCCGTGCCCGTCGTCAAGGAGGGAGGCAAAGAAGCCAGGCCAGACCATATTGAAAGGTCACAAGAACTACGATCTGATGTTGAACCTGCAATTGGGCATCAGGTAGGTGGCTCTATCTCTTGTAGGATAAGTGATTGTTTTAGCTACTAATTCCTTTGGATGTTTGGTTTCAGATACTCTGTGGGGAAGCCTGGTTCGCTAAGAGAACTCAGAGCTGGAGATTTTGATCCCAAGGAAAAATTTTGGACGAGGTTTCCGCCTGAGGGATCAAAGAATACTCCTCCTCACCACTCCACTGAGTTCCGGTGGAAGGATTATTGCCCCATGGTTTTCAGGTACTGTTTATTGTACCGACCACACAATGCAGTTCACTGAGGTTTTCATGACTGGTAGTTTTGGTTTGCAGACACTTGAGGATTTTATTTGATGTGGATCCAGCAGATTATATGCTAGCTATATGTGGAAATGATGCTTTGAGGGAATTGTCTTCACCTGGTAAAAGTGGGAGTGTCTTTTACCTGACCCAAGATGATCGATTCATGATTAAGACAGTAAAGAAAGCTGAAATGAAGGTTAGATAGAGATAACAAATTGCCATGTTATTTGAGATTTTCATTTGGCTATCCATGGTTCAACTTCTACAGTTTGAGATCATTCTTACGAATGCAAAATTCTAATCGTCTAAATTGTATATGATCTTAGAGTGCCATCATATAACAATTCAATTATGAAAAGGAGCATGGTTTTCTCTTCTATTTTGGATATTGCTATTGCTGCAAGTAGTAGGGGTTTGGAAGGAAACATGGACAACTGATGATCTTTTCTTGTTTTCTTTTCTTCATCTATGCTTTTTTACATATACAACAATGAAACAATGTGGGGAGCATATGATCACTGTGTTCTTTTAGAATTAATGGCTTATGGGCTTTTCCGTTTACTTGATGAATCTGGTGACATTTAATGCTATATCTTTTTTGCTTGAGAACCCAGTTGAGACAATGTCTAAGCTACATCCACTTCAACTGTAATTGGAAACTAGCTTATATTGTGTGTAGAAGGTTCTCCTTGTAATTGCTCATGATATATTCCTTTCTTAGTGCTGATCCTAATCAGTAGTAGTGTCTTTTTCAGGTGCTTATCAGGATGCTGTTCAGTTACTACCAACATTTACGTCAATATCAGAACTCACTAGTCACAAAGTTCTATGGAGTGCATTGTGTGAAGCCAATTGGTGGCCAAAAGGTAAGCAGAAGATTCATATAAAACTCTTGATTTATATCAACCATGATTTAAGTATCGACAATTTCTGCTAATTAAGAAATAGAAAAGTAAAGCTAATGGCATTTACTTCATCTGTCTGCTGCTTTTATCTGGTCCAAGCACAGGTGCGTTTCATTGTGATGGGCAACTTATTCTGTTCAGATTACTACATTCATAGAAGATTCGACCTGAAAGGTTCATCACATGGTCGAATGACAGCCAAGGCTGATGTTGAAATCGATGAAATGACAATCCTCAAGGATCTTGATCTCTACTATGTTTTTCGCTTGCATAGATCTTGGCACCTAGAACTTATTAAGTATATTATCCCATCTTACAGATTTAATTGCTTTGGTTTTATTTCCTAGTCCTTTTACCATTTAATAATAACAACATTTGTTTACCTTCAGACAAATCAAGCGGGACTGTGAATTCCTTGAAGCAGAGAGGATCATGGATTATAGTCTCTTGTTGGGACTTCACTTTCGAGATGACATTTCAACATCTTTGACAGGCCAATCACCATGTTTTGCTCCTCCAAGTAGGTAATTGTAAATCAAATTTTGGTTGTCTTTGTGGAACAGTTTATGGAGCATCTTGTTGCTTGATCAGAACCTTCTTGCCAGAGGTATGCATTTCATGATCGAGGGGATTGGTCTGAAATTTGGCTCTCAAATTCAACCCCTCAAGATCTGAATCTGACTATGGATGGCCGGTACATCTCCTCAAATTGCACATTTCTTTCTATTTACAAATTTTCATTTAATAATCATCAAAAATCACAATTTGCTTTCTCACTTTATTATGTGGAATACAAGTTATTGTAACTTCTTTCAAATAACAATGATCTTCCAAATGCATTGCCTTCTCATGTTTAATTCATTCACTCCTTCATGGTTTATACTTTCCTAGAAGAGGGATAGCTACTATAACCATCCTCTATAGAATGCAATGCAGGTTTAATAATCATGCCATTTTTTAATGCTTTCCCACCATTGAGAATGCTTCTGGGGAAGTAATTGCAAGATTTATATATGTTGGTTTCAATTTAGGCAATAAACCATTGTTTTAAGAAGAAACTCTTCTCATTCACGGAGAACAACTACTGATTGTCTATCACTATTGTGCATTTCAACAACTATCTTGTCTCCAAGTTGTGTTCAAAAGATCCGATGTTTACCATTGGGCATATATGGTAGGTAATCTGTTTCCTCCTTGTTTCTTATCTATATTTCAATTATAGTAGAAGAAATTTCCACTGGTCATTCCGTCACCATGTGTGGCTAACGTAAGAGAGGGATGTTGTATGGCTTGGGCCTGCCTGTGTGATCCTAAACCCTAAAGGCAACACTTATCTATTTTGCTAAAAGGATTGTATGAAGTTTAATCAAAGTTGATCTTATTACTTTGGAGGTCTAACTTATGGTTACTGATAGAATCTTTTCATCCTTGATAGGAAACCTTTGATTCGACTAGGTTTGAACATGCCTGCAAGGGCAGAGCACATATGGAGAAGCAATGCTGAACCATTTCTTGTTAGTGGATTGGCAGAGTCATCCTACAGTCGCAAGACGCATGATGTGATTCTGTATTTTGGGATAATAGATATTCTGCAGGGCTACGATGTCACCAAGAAACTGGAGCATGCCTACAAATCTTTGAAGGTGGATCCCAATTCCATCTCAGCAGTTGATCCAACCCTTTATTCACTGAGATTCCAAGACTTCATCAGGAGAATTTTTGTGGAGGATGACTAATGCAAACAGAGAAATGGGCATATATAGGAGGGTGTTCGATAACCAAAAACATTTGTGTACAGGTAACATAACATGATTTATATACGACAGGTTTAATAATCGGAAGGCTTCTCAGTTATTTCCTTATAATTAGTGCAGGTGCTATTTATGATACTGCTCAAATAAAAACCAGTTAAGATGCCACACATTGAGACCAGAAGTACTTGTGATACTAACAGAGCAGAGTAGGAAAACTGTTCTTCAGTTACATGAATGTTTCTCTTAAAAATCTTATGTTGAGTGTTAAAATCTCAGTCGAAGATTTTAGAAGATTGCTAATTGAAGTCATTTAACTTCAATACCAATTCTTCATGTACTCAAATATCTGTAGCTTGGATCGGCCAACTTTAGATGGCCCACCAAGCACAATTCAGTCTGAATGGTTCACAAGCAATTAATTTGACTGCACAACGGAGTTTATCCACGGAAGAAGCTTGGTTTTACTACGGGGAGATTTGGATTCCACTAATTTTCCTCTTTCTATTTTTTGTTTCAGATAAAATGGAAAAAAGATGCATGGAATAATGATCATTGAACGTGTTTATGCCGAACCTAATTTTCCTTCTTACATTATCTATTGTGCTCACTTGTTATGGTATTTCTCTTATTGTGTTTTCCTGTGTACCTGATAGTTTTCTCACAATGTGCTCATATGTGAAGTGGTAAAGTGGAGGGAGAATTGCATCAAAAGTAGAGAAAAGTGATCTCAATCTCTTTTGAATTTTCATTTCCTCGCTTAACCTCTTTTGGTTTCCATTTGTTTGACTGGCATCAACACAGTGCTAACCCCGTTGTATGACTCAATGTTTGCATTTTTACAGAGAAAGAACAAATCGCATTGCGTGTTTGGCAGCTACTTTAACACTGTTTCGTACGTCGATGGTTTTGGAGATGGAAGGAGGGAAAGAGACGAGACTGCATCGAACAAGGTGCCTTCCTCTTATATTCTCTATCCCATTTAATATTATCTTCGAGGTCAAAGAGTGTCAGCGTCAAGTGCCTTTTCGTACTTGTTCCAAGTTTCCTTTTTGCACTTTTCTGCTGCTTGCATGAACTGATATGTCATTGCATTTGCACCCAGCCCAAGCCTACTGTTTCAACGCCAATCCCAGTAGAGCTGTACAAGAATGGAAGACCAAAAATGTCTACTGCCTATTTCCATCCATACTCGTACTTTTACAGCTTATATAGTCCGCCGTAGAACCATGCACTCCGATGTTCGCTGAGATTCTCCTCTTAAATCGGCTTCGGTCTTTTTGTACCTTTTTCAAGCTCAGGGGACTGTTCTTTGCAATTGTGCTGTAACAGTGAGCTCTCTTGGATACAGTGAATAGGTTTTGTAGACTTTAGATAATGTTTTGATGGCATTCATAGTCTAGGAAAGTTAGTAGAAATTTGTGAGATCTTAGTTGCATAATAGAAACATGAAAACTTGGGGATGCCCCACGTTAGAAATTAAATTTAAGAGTGGGAAAACTAATTTTCTTTAATTTATTAATAACACTGTGATTCCCTTAATTGGATTTTGATACGTTCTGATCTTTGAATTAGAGTACTGGATATATAATCAACTGTACTGAACAGCTTGAGTAAGTTTCAATATTATTTATTTCAGGTACTCAATTTTTATAATTCTAAAAGCACGCATCATATTTTTGTTATACCCTTCTTCTTTCCAAATTCAAATTTTTACTCTCTTTATTTAAAACTTCATTGTTCTAGCTATTTACTCCAAATATAAAGGTATAAATACAGAAGTTTATAGGAGTACGTTAATTTTGATTAAAATTAGAGATGTAATCGAGCCGAGCCGAGTCGAACTCTTGAATATTTGAGCTTGACTCGTTTATAATCGAGCCGAGCTCGAGCTTTATTTAACGAATATATTTATGGCTCACGAGTTTATTCGAACTTTTATCGAGTCTAAACGAGTTTAATAAATATAAATCATAAATTTAAATATTCATTAAAAACTAAATTATATATTTAGAGAAAATTATAATATTATTATTAAAATTTATAATTTTATTCTAATAAATAAATTTAATATATTTATCTATATTTTTTATAAGTAGAGTATAAAATTTATAAATTCAATATCAAAACTATTATTTTTTTTATTTAAAAGTTACTTAATGAGCTTAACGAACGTGTTCACGAGCTAACGAGCCGAATATTGCGAAACTTGAGCTTGGTTTGTTTATCTTAACGAGCCTTATTAAACGAGCTCAAACGAGCTTTTATCGAATCGAGTTTCGAATAGCTCACGAACGACTTGGTTCATTTATACCCCTAATTAAAATAATTTAAAATTTTCTATATCCATCTGTTAATTTCAGACCTCTTTAATGTATTGCATCTTCTAGTATATATCCATCTGTTAATTTCAAACCTCTTTAATGTATTGTACCCTCGTACTAGAATTTGATAGCATAAATTGATAGTAATAATTTTTTAAACTTACAAAACTGAATTAAATTTATCTCATTATAAAATCAAAAACAATGATACTTAGAGCATCCCTATCGAGTCCCTATCAAATTCTTTATTAAATTTGGATATTCATTTTTCATTACATAATACATTAACTTTCCTATAATTTACCATATTTTTTATTTATTTTATTATTTTTTATTTCTCATTTATACATTTTTATTCTTACAAACCTCGAAGTAGACATTAACAATTAGAGAAAATAATTTAATATTTAGGGAATTAGAGAAAATAATTTAATATTTAGCGAATGAATTTGATTTTCCAATGCCATGATAATTCCTAAAAACACGCATCATATTTTTGTTATACCCTTCTTCTTTCCAAATTCAAATTTTTACTCTCTTTATTTAAAAATTCATTGTTCTTGCTATTTACTCCAAATATAAAGGTATAAATACAGAAGTTTATAGGAGTACGTTAATTTTGATTAAAATAATTTAAAATTTTCTATATCCATCTGTTAATTTCAGACCTCTTTAATGTATTGCACCTTCTAGTATATATCCATCTGTTAATTTCAAACCTCTTTAATGTATTGTACCCTCATACTAGAATTTGATAGCATAAATTGATAGTAATAATTTTTTAAACTTACAAAACTGAATTAAATTTATCTCATTATAAAATCAAAAACAATGATACTTAGAGCATCCCTATCAAATTCTTTATTAAATTTGGATATTCATTTTTTTTATTACATAATACATTAACTTTCCTATAATTTACTATATTTTTTATTTATTTTATTATTTTTTATTTCTCATTTATATATTTTTATTCTTACAAACCTCGAAGTAGAAATTAACAATTAGAGAAAATAATTTAATATTTAGGGAATTAGAGAAAATAATTTAATATTTAGCGAATGAATTTGATTTTCCAATGCCATGATAATTCCTAGGACATCATAGTTTAAAAAATATTGAATTTTAAATTTTCAAAAAGCATAAGTCCATCAGTTTCAAAGGAAATCGCAGATGGGCATAATTTTTTTTTATCAATTCAAATTAAAATTAATATATTTTTACAAACCACTTCAATATATTTATACCTTTATATTTGATTTCGACCGCATAAATAAAAAGCAATGAATTTTTATTTAAACAAATTGAAAAAAATTTAAACGTCAAAAAGAAATTGAATGTGTAAAAACAGGGAAGGATATAACAGAAATATAATAGGTATTTTTTAAACTTATGAAAATTGGATAATGAAATGGGTTCAGTAAAATGCAACGTGTTCGAGTTAAAATGTCAATCAAATTTGTCATATATATTGGTGCCAGCATTGCAATTTTGAGTCAAAAATCTTAAGTTGGCCGTTCACTTGTTCTCATTCAATTCTGCGGACCTTAGTTTAAGGAGAACATGAGAAGAGCCGCAGCAGTAGCATCGCCCAACCATGGCCGTCGGTCCGCATGCAGGTCGACGACCAATTCAACAGATCGCGCGCCTATACAAGCAAGAGCACCGCCCACACTTAGCCTCGACCAACGTCGTCGCCTTCGTATTTTCTTTCCATTCTACGGCGAACTTCTCAATAATCGGACCGGCGTCCGATCAAGATTATATACACATCCACCAGTCGAGATGGCAGCATGCGACAAGACCCTCGCCGTTGCGCTCCTCCTCTTCTTCGCCCTGGCGGCGACAGCGGCGTTGGACGCGTCGCTGTACGACTCGGTGGACAACTCGTGCTACTGCCACTGCATGATCGACCGCTGCATGGCGGCGCCCGACGCCACCAGGGAGGAGTGCGGAACGTCCTGCGACGCCGGTTGCATCAAAAGCGGCCGGCCTGGTCGGATCGACGGCCATGATTTCTGTGGCTATTAATCCGAGAAACCACATCGATCGATTGCTATTCAATCCTAAACCTTAATTAATGTTCTTTTATCGAACATGAATGAGTTATAATAAATTTTCATATTCTAATTTTTTTCTTATGCATTTTTTAAGTCAATCTCCAGTATTTCTAGAGAACTCATGATTGTTCATTAATTATTTCATATTTACTTTTTCACCATGTCAGGGCATGGGCCATTGATGCTGAATTTGGTCGAAAGAAAATATATAGAAACGTGTTTGAGTATCAGGAAATTGCCTTTAAATCCAAATACAAATTTAAATATTTGTATTCAGTTTTTTGTCGATATAAATTTATTTTCAACCGTTGATCAGATCAATTTATTTGTTTCAGCTCCTTAACCTTGACGAAATTATCATATTACCCTCGTTTGGATTTAAAATGTACAATTGCTCCTTTCTCTCCCGATGTTTGACGTATCACTTCGCGACTCTAAACTTCGGTGGCGCACTCCGCCTTTGTGACTCCAAAACTCAGCGACGCACTCCGCCTCTGTGACTCCAAACCATCAGTAATGTACTCCCTAGTTTTGTCCCTTAAACCATCTCCATCGACATTAAAGGTAAAAATCAGAGAAGCAGCAGAACCTGACTAAACCATCTTAAACCATTGAATCATCGGTAAGTAAAATTTGTATGTCTTAGATTTCGACTAATTTGTTATTCCTCTACGAAAAATTGAAGTTTTAATTTATGAGTGTTTTTGATTTTATGAGGTTGAGGTTCAATAAAATTAGGTTTAGGTGTTTGCATTGTAATTTTATGAATGAGTTTGTATTGCATCTTCTTCAATTCAAGGAATGTGAGATATGAACAAATTTTGTAGTGATTATCAATAAACTGAGTAATGTACTCAATTTAAGCACTTTGATGTCCAAAATATGTAAGATTGTACTTTAGGATATGAATAGGTAAATTGTTATAATTATTAGAATTGTTCATTCTGCTGACTCGAATAAAATTAGCTAGTTTTAGTATTTGAATTATAATTTTATGAGTGTATTTGTGTTTTATCTTCTTCAATTAAAGAATTAAAAGATATATGCTAGTTTTGGGTATTGATTATTAATAATCTGAATAATATCTTCTCCAAAATGTTTAGGATTTGTATTTTAGGGTATGAATGGGTAAATAGTTCAAATTTTTGATGTTGTCCAATCTGCTAGCTAAAATAAAATTAGTTTTGGTGTTCAAATTGTAATTTTATGGTTGTGTTTGTATTTTATCTTTTTCAATTAAAGAATTGAAAGATATATGTTACTTTTGTATATTGATTAGCAAAAAACTAAATAATATACTCAATTTCAGTTCTTTGATGCCCATATTTTTCATGACTTGTACTTTATGGTATACATTATAAATTGTTCTTATTATTTTAGTGTGGTTGATTTTGTTAGTTTGAATAAAAATGAGTTTTGGATTTCTAATTTCAACCTATTTTATAAATGTATTTGTGTTTTATCTTCAAATGATTGAATGAGATATGTGGTTGTTGTGTAGTGATTATCAATAAACTAAATAATATACTCAATTTAAGTGCTTTGATGCTTATATTTTCCATGGATTATAGTCTATGGTATGAATTGTTAAGTAATTTATTTTTATGTAGAGATGGGAAAGAATACTAGAGCTATAAAATTAAAGGATGTTAAGGGGAAATCTGTGGAGAATAACAAGTGCAAGAGCAGCAAACAATCATGTTCGCGTTGTTCACCGACATATTTCAAAGCTATGTTGGATGAAGTTGTTGGGACCTTGACGTCTGCTAGAGAGGGGGTGAATATCGTCTCACCCAAATCGTTCGCTTCTTATAATGTTAGTATACAGCGGAATACAAAACAAACTAACAAGTAGAAAGCTAAACTAAAACAAGAAGAATGAAGACAAGCAAACCACAAAGACACGCTTGTTTACGTGGTTCGGAGATAAAGCTTCTACTCCATGACTGTTCGTAAAGTGGACGATCCTGATCTGTCAGTGGATGATTTTCCAGAGAACTTCTGGCTAGCTCACGTAGCTCCTTGTGGGTGGAGAAACCTCACCACAACACGCACAAGATCACATTAGATCACTTGAGCACTTGGAGACTCTAATTAGGGTTAACCACTACTAATTTCATCAACTATGCCCAAGCACCCCAAGCTCTATTAAATAAAGCCCAGGAGAAAAATACCAAGCTATTTTCCCACCACCAGTCAACTGGTAAAAATACTAGTTGACTGGTCCTAGGTGAAATACGACCATTACAGGCCAACAGCTCGATACCAGCCGACTGATGAAAACACCAGTCTACTAATCCACATGGGTTGAGTGAATAGAGGCATTTTGTTCGCTACTAGTCAGCCACTGCTACAATAACTATAACAGTACTACTACAGTAATTGCTACAGTACTGCTATGGTAAAATCCTAAACCTAGGATTTTACCTTCAGTACAATCTCTCATGCACTCGTCCTTGTGAGTAAAACCTAGGCCTAACCTTCTAGTCTCCTCCATTAACCTCGCGTCCCTCGGATTCCTCCTCATCCTTCACGCCTTGCCTTTTGGAGTTTCCATAGGCCTTGTCATTATTGTCGGGTCTTTCTTTTCCAAGAGGTCGTGTTGGTGCGGGAAGCATCCGACGATCGAACCTAGGTTTTGATAATGGCAAAGAGATTCAAAGTTAAGATTGCTTGTTATCTAACATGCTTAAATGAGGTTTCAGGAAAGTCCTAACTGTTGGACCCCGTGGTAGTTTTGATGTGATCAACCAAGTTGGTTAGGTCCTGCTGTGTTTGATCCCTGTGTCTGAGTGTGCAGGAGCTTAGGAACACAGGAAGTCGAGCGGAAGACGCAGCTAGCGAGAAGGACGGCACGGGAAGGGAGCCGACGGGCTCGGTGCGTCCGAAGGACGAGAGAGCTGCGGAAGAGTACTCCGGTGGACGTGAAGAGCGTGCGCGGCGTTCGAGGGACGTTAAGCTGGGACGGAAGGCTGCTCGAGGAGAAGGCCGGGAATTGGGTTCGGGTGAGCCCTATTCCGGTTGGTCGCAATCACCCAAAAGAACGGAGCTTCGGAAGCTAAAGAGGAGAAGAAAAGAAGACAAAAGAGGCTGAAAATAGCAGTAACCTTGAAGGCGCCTTAAACACATTGAAGGCGCCTTGAACACATTGAAGGCGCCTTGAATGATTGTTTAAGGCGCCTTGAGCAGTCCAGTTTGACCGTTTGCGCTGCGGATAAAGTTTTATCCGAGATCGAGTTGGAGGCGCCTTAAACCTTGTTGGAGGCGCCTTGGACCCTCGAGATAGACTTTCCAGGAGCTATAAAAAGGCCCCTGGAGCTAGGAATTCAACAACAACTCAAGCAATCATTGTGTAGCCATTCCTAGCAATAGTTCTAAGCTTCCAAAGTGTAAAAGGCTTCTCCGCCTTCAGCAAAGGAGATTTTTCTACTGAGCTTTTTCTTACTGCCCTGGATTAACAACCTCCTTGGTTGTAACCAGGTTAAATCCTGTTTTCTACTTAATTTCTATTTCCTTGCTTAGTTTAATTTTATTTCTGCCTTTACTTATTTACTATTGCATTAATTGAGTTGAAATCCGAGGAGGGTATTTTTATTTTGTGTTTTCAGCAATTCACCCCCCTCTTGCCGGCCTCCGCTGCACCAACAAGTGGTATCAGAGCCTGATCGCCTCAGAAGGACTAACCGCCAACTGAAGCACTACGATCAAGACGATGGCCGGAGCGAACATCCATCCCCCGAAGTTCGACGGAGACTTCGCCACATGGAAGCGCAAAATGGAGGTATTTTTTAAAACAGACTTTGATATTTTAATTACTATGAAATATGGTTTTGCAGCTCCTAAAGACAAAGAAGAAAACACGTGGAGCAAAAAGGAGCAAGCAGATTTCGTCGCCAACGGAAAGGCTGAGTTCCACCTACTCAGCGTTCTGCCGCCGCAGGAGGTAAACCGGATCGGAAGCTACGACTCCGTGAAAGATCTCTGGGAAAAATTCCTGGAACTTCACGAAGGTACCTCCGAAGCGAAGCTAGCAAAGCGCGACATCCTCCGGAACCAGTTGACGAACCTCCGGATGAACCAAGGCGAGAAGATAGCGCAACTCCAAGCGAGAATCAAGGAGCTGATAATGCAACTAACGAACCTTGGAGAAGAGGTAACCAACCGGGACTCTATCCGGTACGCGCTCAATGCCTTCCCGAGAACTCCAGAGTGGGCCTCCTTAGTAGATGCATACTACATCTCTAAGGACCTCGAGGTAAGTACGTTAGAATAGTTATTTTCGACTTTTGAACTTCACGAATCTCGAGTTTCAGAGCCAAATGGAGTAGAGAAGACCGGTCAGAACATAGCTCTAAAGGTAAAAGTAATCGGTTCTGACTCCGAAGCCTCGGGCGATGAATCCGAAGCAGCACTACTGGTAAAACGGTTCAATAAGTTTTTTAATTCTAATAAATTTAGACCGCAGAAAAAGAGGCATCAACAAAGAAAAAGGACGGCTACAACTACAGCGAAGAAGGGCACATCAAGGATGACCAAATTAAAGAGAAAGGAGAAAGAAAGGGAAAATCAAAAGCAAGAAACCGAATCCTCCAAGCACAAGAACACGAAGGCTACTTGGTGATTCATCATCCTCCAAGTCGGACATCGAAGAATTCTCGGGACTAGCGATGGCCAACCATCAAGAAGAAGCTAGCTCAGAAATGAGCATAGATGAAGGGGAGGAACATCGGAAGGAGAAAGCAGCGATGAAGGGGAGCATCGCAAGATGAGGTAAGTAAGGTGTGCCCTAAACTCTAAATAGTCTTTTGAGTTTATTAAAGCTTTGTCTAAAGAATTAGATCAATTAGAAAAAGAAAATAAAAATCTGAAATCTGAAAATAAAAATCTAAAATTAGAAATTGAGAAATTAAGAAATAGTACATGTTTAAATAGATTTCCAAATTCAAAAATTAAAGTTTATGGAAAATTGAACTGGTATATTAGAAACCATCAGGGCCGACTTAGAAGGAACCCAAAAATTATGTACCCCCTAAGTATCTGAATAACCCTGTAGGTAGGAACCTCTATTGGGTTCCAAAATCTGTGCTTAATTAATTTTTCAAAAATTAAAAGCTTACAGTGAGAAAATTAAATATTGAAATTCTTTATGAAAGCTTTGTCTAAGGAAGTGGTTGTTGCTCCAATAACCAAGAAGGCCTAGTGCCTCGCCACGACCTGGAAGCTAAAATATTGAAAAAAAATGTTTAATTAACTTTATGAAAAAGCATTAAACTAGAATTAAATAATGCTTTAAAAGTTCTTAAATCTTTTTAAAATTCTAAAAAGTCAGATTGTGAAAATTCAAAAATTTAAATTTGACTTAGAAATTTTTTTATTGACTTAGAATTTTTTTTAAAATTCAAAAATTTGACTTAGAAATTTTTTTTTTTTGGAAAAATTCATATTGACTTAGAAAATTTTTCTTGAAAATTCAAAAATTTGACTTAGAATTTTTTTGTTTGAAAAAATTCGTTTTTGAATTAGAATTTTTTTAAATTCTATACATTTCACTTAACTTAGGTTATTTTTTTAACCCCATTTTTGCTGTGATCAAAGAGAAATACAAGTTTAGGGGAGTTAGAAAATTTTGAAATTTCATTATAAAAGGTGTTGCAATTTTACTAATTACAAAAAATATGTTTAACTTGTTAGTTTAGTAATTTTTCTTTAAAATTACTTGTTATGTCTATTTTAACCCTAACTTGAACTTGGGTTGATGCACATCAAAAAGGGGGAGATTGTTGGACCCCGTAGTAGTTTTGATGTGATCAACCAAGTTGGTTAGGTCCTGCTATGTTTGATCCCTGTGTCTGAGTATGCAGGAGCTTAGAAACACAAGAAGTCGAGCGGAAGACGCAGCTAGCGAGAAGGACGGCACGAGAAGGGAGCCGACGGGCTCGGTGCGTCCAAAGGACGAGGCGCTAGGAGTACTCGGTGGCGAACGGTGCGCGGCGTTCGAGGGGCGTTAAGACGGGAGGCCGGAAAATGGGTTTGGTGAGCCCTATTCGGTTGGTCGAATCACCCAAAGAACGGAGCTTGGAAGCTAAAGAGGAGAAGAAAGAAGACAAAAGAGGCTGAAATTATGTATATTATCTAATGAAGGCGCCTTAAACACATTGAAGGCGCCTTGAACACATTGAAGGCGCCTTGAATGATTGTTTAAGGCGCCTTGAGCAGTCCAGTTTGACCGTTTGCGCTGCGGATAAAGTTTTATCCGCAGATCGAGTTGGAGGCGCCTTAAACCTTGTTGGAGGCGCCTTGGACCCTCGAGATAGACTTTCCAGGAGCTATAAAAAGGCCCCTGGAGCTAGGAATTCAACAACAACTCAAGCAATCATTGTGTAGCCATTCCTAGCAATAGTTCTAAGCTTCCAAAGTGTAAAAGGCTTCTCCGCCTTCAGCAAAGGAGATTTTTCTACTGAGCTTTTTCTTACTGCCCTGGATTAACAACCTCCTTGGTTGTAACCAGGTTAAATCCTGTTTTCTACTTAATTTCTATTTCCTTGCTTAGTTTAATTTTATTTCTGCCTTTACTTATTTACTATTGCATTAATTGAGTTGAAATCCGAGGAGGGTATTTTTATTTTGTGTTTTCAGCAATTCACCCCCCTCTTGCCGGCCTCCGCTGCACCAACACTAACTGCGGTTAGGCAGGTGGAAAATCCTAAGGGGCGGTAACTTTAGGTCCTAGGGGGTGGTAACTCTAGGTGAAGGAAAACCCTAGGGAGTGGTAACCCTAGGTCCTAGAGGGTGATAACCCTAGGTGGAGGAAAACCCTAAGGGGCGGCAACCTTAGGTCCTAGGGGGTGGTAACCCTAGGTGGTGAAAATCCTAAGGGGGGGGGGGGGGGGGGGGTAACCTTAGGTCCTAGGGAGAGGTAACCCTAGGTGGAGAAAAACTCTAGGGGGTGGTAACCCTAGGTCCTAGGAGGTGGTAACCCTAAGCAGAAAGTCTAGTCGGTCTGGAGGATCGGACTGACATCAGGTAATCTCTCCTGAGGGGAGTAGGTGAGGGCGTGTTCCCTGCAGAGGGAACAATAGGCGTCGGGTCGACCTAGGGTTTCCGATCGGAGATCCGAAGTCAGACCCGGACAGTCCGATGATTGTCACACTCTATATTCATATTGTTATTTATGCGTTAACATTGTCTTGCAGGGTATGTTGTTGTTTTGGGACTAACATGTCTTGCAAGTATAAAAGGAATAAGCTAAACCTCGAATGAACAGTGTCCGAGGCACCTCCATGGAGTTTGGAGGTGCCTCGGGTGCAAAGGAGCTGAAGTCTACGCGGCAGTGCTGGAGGCGCCTCGGATGGAGCTGGAGGCACCTTGGACCAGAGATTGGAGCCGCCTTCAAGTGGATGAGTTGCGACCAGATCCGTTCTGATCCACGCGGCTGACTCGGCTTGTTGGAGGCACCTTGGATGGTGTTGGAGGCACCTCCAGCAGTGTATAAAAGGAGCTCTCGAGCAGCAAGTTAGTACATCAGATTCCAAGCGACCTTTCTGCAACCAATTGCTAACAAGAAGTTCTGACAAAGCTACAACTTGACGCCGACGACCTGGAGTTTTATTTCTGTAATTTCTTTTGTCGTCGGTATATTTATTTGCTATTAATTGTACTTCATTTGTAAATCTTTTAAGATATTAGTTATTGCCCAACCTAAACGCTCAACGAGTGTGGGCCTTGGAGTAGGAGTCTCCACAGGCTCCGAACCAAGTAAATATCCTATGTCTCTCTGTGGTTGTCTCTTATTTTATTCTGTTGCGTTTCTTTGATAAAGTTTTAAATCGTAAACGAATTAGCCACGAGCACTATTCACCCCCCCTCTAGCGCGATTTCGATCCAACAATTAGTATCAGAGCGGGGTTGCTCTGAATTGGTACAACTACCGTTCGAGCATTCTTTTCGTCGCTTTTTCGTTCGTTTAGGGTAAAAATAAATACGCCTTTCATTTTTTCCCTCCAAAATTAATTTTGAAAAATTCATTATCATCTTTTCACCACTGGTACATGTTAGAGAAATATCGCGTTTTCAAAAATTGGTGGTAATATTTTTTTAATATTATTTTAATAATATTTTTTTATTTTTTTATTATTTTTTCTCAAAATTCCTGAATTACTATTTCTATTTTTATCCCGCACTACTAATCTAGGATCAAGTCCTGGGATATTCGTTTTGTTTGTTTTTTTTGTGCATATCCTCTAAATGGCCCAACAAGAAGGCTACAACATTGTCTGCCCCCCGCTTTTCACCGGAGAAGAATTCGGATACTGGAAGGGCAGAATGAAGAATTTCTTGAAGATCCAATTCGAGATGTGGATGATCGTCAAGACTGGATTTGAGCTGCCAACCGACGGCGTCGGAAAACCACTACCTTGCGAGAACTGGGGCGCGAACATAATCAAGAAGGTCGAGGCCAATGCCAAAGCAACGTATACACTTCAGTGAGGTCTAACCAAGGAGGAGCTGAACCGCATCAGCCACTTTGCAAGTGCAAAAGATGTCACGCCCCAGGTAGTCCCTGCCAGAAGAAATTTCGGCAGCATCTCCCCTGTACGGGTGACAATATGAATCCCGAATACATATATCCATACATCGGCCTACACAGCCGGAACAATACACACAAATACTAAACAATCCACGCAGTTATATTCAACATTCCACACAGATATAATATGAACAACCCATGCAGTTATATAAAGGAAGACGATATAAAATCATCATAGATATATGTAAAACCTCCTATTCCACTACAACGAAGAATACGAAGTCCACGAAGTAATGAAAATATCCGCAGCGGAAAACCAAAAGTAGTAAACCCAAGTGTTCGATATTAAGTCCACAATACAAAACCCACATCACAAGTATATAAGATGCAAAATCAAAACATATCCCGACAACAGGAAATCCTCGCGATAAAGGGGGCTAGCGACTGGAATATCTCCCGACGGCATCAACATGAAATGTAGTAATACAACGGTGTGAGTCTAAAGAACTCAACAGATAATACAATAGATATGTACAACAACATATAACTACCAACAATAATTCTACGGTACAGTATCCTAACAATACAACATATAGTACAGTCTTCTAATAGTATAACAGGAATGCATAACTGAATAAACTGCAGTAACCAATAATAGGTATGTAATACAGTCTACTGCAAGAATAATAAGAAATGCAATACTGAAATAAACTGTACTCACCTGCGAGACTTGGGCAAATGACTGTGGACATACATAGACAAAGATAGTCAGAGCAAATAAGCATGTATCCTGTATGCATGTCAATCATATGCAGTCATCCAAGTGCAGCATCCAATATGCAACAATCACAATAAATGCAATCTGTGCATATGATGCAATATAACATGGTCACCCCTGACGCCAGTCAGCCATCTCACACACAATGGTGAGACCGGGTGGGTAGGGCTGTGACACCGTGCACTCTGCCGTCACTACCCTTGAAGAGTGACTGAGTGGACGGGATGCTGTCGGAGTACACCTATCCTCCTACCTCAAATCAGAGTGAGGGAGCGTAAAGCTCTCATCTCCCGGTTCGCAATGACGGGGAGGGACCCCGGCGTGCTACCCCGCTGCATCGTGCTACCCATGAGCACCCCAGCGGTGCACCACTGAGCAACCTGCCATACACACCCTGAGTGTTGTGCCACTACCCATACAATGGTCACGCTGTGTGCAGGCCCTCATGTAGCCGGCCGACGAGCTCAACAACAATGGAGTTGTCAATCGCGCAGCATGCAATCATGCGATATGGTGCGTGCGGCTACAATTTGTCATACCTGAACTTATCCTCCTCCATATGCATAGGTGCCAATAAAACAAATGCATGTGTATAACAATGATATAAGCAACGCAAATCCAACAACATATAACAAATATCCCCAGCAACTAATCAAGTGTAGATAAGCATTATAAATATCCATTTCTATGAACATATATACACATGGCAAAAGATAAAGGCATCCAGTTCTAAAGTAAAGCAACTAACAGAAGAAGCAAGTGATAGGTATCAACTAAGCCAAGACCAGGGAAGAGATAATCTACCATCTACCACTAGTAATTATATATAAACTACACATATCATAAGACATTATCAAAAACATAAGTCAAAGGGTACCCGCCTCAAATAGCAGGTAGTATCACGCCAAATCCAACGTCGAGACGCCTGTCTCGAATCAGAGTCCTGTGTCAAACAATATATATATTTTATTTATCTAAATCCAAATGAATAGCTAAATAAAATCCCTAAAACTAAATTAGGGCAAAACCCTAATCAACACAACCTCAATCTACATAATTAAATCTAATGGTTAATTAGGATTAGTTACCTAATCCCTAATCAATAATTAGATTAGAAATCCAACGGTTGACTAGGGTTAATTACCCTAACCCCAACCATTCCATTAGATTAATTCTACACACAATCAACAACTAATTACAACATGTATCACCATCTAAATTAATCAAATCTAACCATGATTTACATCTAAGATCAAAAACCTACATACAATCACATAATCAAACCATACCTAAATCTACACATAATCTACAACTAAGTAGTTCACAGGAGAAGAACTCACCTCACTAATCGAAAGCCACAAGTGATGCTGCTGGAAATCACCTTACGATCACAATTCCAGCATCACAGCATACAACACCTACTAGAATCAATCGGATCACACCAACAAGAATTAACTAATCTGATCAAGATTAGAATCCAACACCAACTCTACTCACTTTACCTTAACCTGAATAGTTGCTGCCAGAACCTAGAAAGCCACCCAACAACACCCCTCTACCGGATTCCACTATGCTTGTCTCTGCCGATAGCTACAATTGATCCCATCATCTTTAACCTAAACCTAATCAACCACAAGAAGATGAGGATCAAGAATAGTGTATCGGTGAAACAAGAAGAGGATTGAGGAATCGCAGAAAATGCTAGGGCACATATCGGAGAAACTCCAGAGAAGAGGAGAAATCGAAGCTAGCTTACCCTCGGAGCCCTAATTACCTCTTCACGCCGGCTATCGAGTGGATCTGGCTTGATCCAGTAGCGTCAGTTCATCCCCGTGAGAGAACCAGTGGCGAGGAGAAGAGATCAAAGCTAGAAGGAGAAGGGCCTCGGCTGGATCTGGGCTTACTAGGCATCGATGCCGACAGAGGAAGATCGCCGGAGCTGGAGACTTGCTCCCATCGCCGTCGCTCGTCCGCGAGAGAGAACAGAGAAGGCAGAGAGGGGAGATCGGGGAAGAGAGGGTCAGGAGAAGAAGGGAAAGAGTTCGAGTCGGGTGGAGAATCGGCGATTTGGTTTGGGAGAAAAGAAAATAAAGGAATATATATATTAAATATTCCCTCACTTCACTGCCTTGCAACATCAACTCCAGTTTTTTACTCTTGGAGCATTGAGACTCTACCAATTGTCAATGATCCGGCAGTAAGAATGGGGGACCCCATTTAGCAGAGTCAACGCCGCGAGGGGGGCCAAAGGCCTCGGCCGAGCGGATAAGGAGGGCGACGACCAGCTGAGGCTTCCGAGCGGAAGCAATATACCCCGCCGGAGGCGGGGTTCCGACGCTCATGATGAACAGTAGGAAAGGCAGAGCAGAGGGCCTGCTCGGCCGAAGGAATAAAACATCAACGCTGCGAACAGTCCAGAGCACATGACCCGGAAGCTCCCGCGCGGATCAGAACATCCGATCGGCCGGACGCGAGGAAACGACCGACCGGTCGGACGATTGATGGGGAGTAAGAAAAGGCAAGGATAGGAACATCTTCTGACAGCAGATGATATGCAGGATCCTAGGACATGGGCTCACTGTCCCATCAAGGACATGGGCTCACTGTCCCATCAAAGACATGCTCACTGTCCCATCAAAGACGTGCTCGTACTGTAGCAGTAAGGAGTCAGGCAAGCTCCTCTGATAAGCCCATACTGGGTATGGGTTGAGGACACGTGTGTGTGCCTCGGTATATGTACATCAGCCTCCTCGGAAGTCTATATAAGGCCTCCACTTCTTCAACCGGAGGTACGCGAGTCTTCATCCGGCAACCACTTTCATCTATTCCTTCGCCTGACTTGAGCGTCGGAGGGCCGTCGCTGGGACACCCCTCCCGGCTCGGTTTTGTTGCAGGTTCGCCGGAGCACTCGAGGATTCAGCAGGGAGCGCCACGTCCCCAGCGTTCGTTGACCCCTGGTTCGGACAGGATCAGTCAACATTCTTGCAATGCACTTTTTGTACTTGAGAGAAGTAGGGCTTGTTCCTCCATTTTTCTTCCCAAGTCATTTACAATGGTAGAGGTGGACTCCAATTCCTTTACACGATCCTTCAAAATCTTGTCGGAGTGCGCCAAATCTACCACCAATTGACTTAAGTGCACGTTTGAAGAATAAAACTAGAATAGATAACAAGGGGGTTATGGTTTAGTCAGGTAATTTATGAGAAAGATGGATCAGGAAGTTTATCTTAAGGGCTTTCCAAGTATATTCATCAATATACTCTGATGTTGTGGCCCCTTTTATCTACCTATAGGATTGCATCCAAGACTCTGTTAAGGAGTCTTTTATTCGTAATAGCCCATATGTAGGTAAAGTCTCCTGTCCTTATTCAGATGGTATTGTATATGCTTACTTGAAGCGGTAGTGGGGACTAGGAGGAAAAGCAAGCTCTGGCCCTTGAGTGCTTGAACGTTCGGTAATTACTTGGGATTGCTCAGGGACTCGTACAAAATCGATGGAAGCTGGGATAGTAATAACCAGTGCCTTCTCAGTGGATAGGGCATGAGAGCATGGGTGCTTGGTAGGTCGAGGTTGAGTTCTGGAGGCCAAAGATGCTGTGAGTGCATCAAAGGAAGCTGAGGCTGATGGGGGGAGCACGGGTAAATCTGTAACTGAAGTTTTTAGAGTTGAAGGTCCAAGAATCCCCGCAACTGCTTCTAAAGAGGCCTAGGACATCTTTGCATCCAGCTTAGTCAGTTTGGAAGCTTGCATTATGTTGCAAGATGCAGAGATTAATCTAGCTGGTTGCATCATAGCAGCTTGAGATTGTATCGACTAAATACTAGAGGTGCAGGTTCTTTCCGCTTGGCAAAAATATCCTCCAATGTACCAAGGAAAGTTTGCCCAATTGAAGGGCGTTCCGATAATGCCAAAGTAGAAGACTGAGGCTTTTGGCACCTGATGATGAGAGGAACATCTAACTTATATGAGCTAGAGGCAGGCTTTGGAGCAGGGGGAAGTAACCCGCCAGAGGAGGAAGCTTGTTCACATTGACAACTCCTTAGTAAATTTTCGCCTATTTAATTTAGAGCTTCTCTTGTTTTCTTGGATTTTTAAAGAGGAAGGCTATGCTAATAGCCTCAGCAGTAAAAATTTCTTCTTAGCAGGCAAGTTAATAGAAAGAGGAAGATTTCTTCTTATCGAACGAGATGCTTAGCTCAAGGTCGACTGGAGTAAGTCTAAAAATATACAATAGGTCCTCTATAGTTAACTCGAGTAGGTTGAATTTTAGGCTCCTCATATATTCTATGGCTGGACCCAAATTTGGGTCTATATGAAGGTTCCTTAAAGTAGGGATAGGAAAAAGGTCTTGTTGCCAAGTGGTGGAGTAAGAAGAAGGAGATGGGAGACGGATGAAAAAAATACTTATCTCTCCATTCCTCCTGAGCTGGCACATGGTTGAATAAAATCGTCTTAGGGTGAGATTAAAATTTAAACAAGCATTTTGTTATCAGACGGAGAAGAAAGTAATAGTGAAACAGAAGGGGAGATAATGGAATATTAAGCAAACGGCAAACGATGACAAAGTCATTTAAGATCTTAAAAGATTAGGGGATAAGTTGATTCAGGGGAATATTAAAATAGTGACTAATAGTGATGAAGAAAAGAGGCAAAGGGAAGTGAAGCCCTGACTTGACTTGCTCTGCAAAAATGGCGACGCTACCCGAAGGAGGGTGGTGAGGACGGTCCTCAGGGGTAGGGAATACCACATCGAGAGGAAGACCATAGTTTGCATGAAGATGAAAAGTATCGTCAAGAGTGATGTGGGAGGAACATTGTGTGTACCACTCTTTATTCTTTGCCATTCTGGGAGGAAAAGATTACTCGAATTGAAGAAGAGAAGTAGTAAAAAGTCGGAAAAGAAACGAGAAGGAAGATAATGAAAAGAAAGACTTAGGATTTATTTGTAGAGTGTTTATAAGGACTCCTTGAAAAAAGATTCCTAAATGAGAATCATCCGATCATAACAGTCAAAAAAAGAGGGATCAAGTGTGAGCCGCGGGATGGGGAAGGTAAGACGGTGGAGAAAGAAAAAGGTATATGTCTTTAATGAGGTATACACACGTGGCACTAATAAAAATCCTACAGTGGTAATCGATTTGACAGGTAGTCATCTCGAGGTGTTACTGCTTTTACCAAGGTGTGCTTGGTTTTCTGTGTAATTTTTTAGTTATAAGTTCGAATGAACTTTGCAGTTTAGATATAAAATGGCCATACTCGGGTGAGAGTAGTTTTACATTTCGAACGGATTCAGTGGACTAGTCTCAAATAGTTTCATTTGGGGTAAAGCCGAGCAAATTTTGGTTGGGCAGATAAAATTTCGGCTACTCTAGGAGCAAATTTCTCCTACATGTGTTGATGTTGCTCTTCTCGACGATTAGTCCCTTGAAGGGCATCCTCGCTCAGATACCACTTGTAGGAGATCTAGTGGCTGGCTGGAAGGGGGGTTGAATAGCTTGGACACCCCCAATGCAGTTTCTTCTCTACAAGGTTAGTGCGCAAGCGAAAATTAAACTAAAACAAGAAAGCAATCAAAAATACAAACGCTAACACATTCGATGTAACGTGGTTCGAAGATTGCTTGCTTCTACTCCACGGCTTGTCCTTGAGGTGGATGATCCCTTAATCCTTCGGTGGATTAGTCCCCGACAATCTTCGGCTAGAGCTCTCTCCTTCTCGATAGAGCAAACCTCTCACAAGGCACTCTTCTTCTTTACAAGATTAAGAATAAGAATTGGAAGAAGAGTGTTAGGCTTTGGAAACTTGGAGGCCAAGACTAGGAGTGTATCAATAAGATCAGTAACCTCCTTTAATGCCCCAAGCCTCCAATATATAGAGAGGAAAGAGTTGATCACAAGACGACTCATTTCCTGCGCACCAGTCGACCGGTGCAACCATTGGACACAGTCAATGGCTACTTGGCAGAATCAGGGTTTCTGCCAACAGTCACCAATGGTCACTTACCAATCGACTGCTAGCTGCTAGCTAAGCTAACAGAATATTTCTGTTCGCTCCCAGCCAACTTCCATCAGTCGACTGGTCCCGATTACACACTCACACTCATCCTCTCCGGAGTCACCCTTGAAGCCCTCTTCCTCGGCCTTCGTCCCTCAGATGCACCCGAGCTCGCGGCTCCTCTCCGTGTCATCCTTCACGCTGCCTTGAAGTCCACTTCCCTCGGCTCAACTCTATTGCTCCTCACCCGGCGGTCCCTCAAATGTCTTCCACATCATCCTTCACCATCTCAAGGACCCGAGCCCTAGGATGAGCTTCCCAAGCTTAACCGCACCAAGCTCCTCATGTGTGTTTCACCAAGCCCTGCATGACTCAAACACACATATCAAACCAATATGAAAGCTTAACTTAAACTCTTTGATACACACATCAAAACCATGATCGTACCGATCAAACCTAGGTCGATTGCACCAACAGTAGAGACTGCTTTAGTCGGGACTCTATTTAGCAAATAAACAATTGTCTTGAGTTCGTAAGCCCAAAAGGATTTAGGAAGACTTGCATGATTTATCATCGACATAACTATATCCAACAAAGTTCAGTTTCACCTCTTAGACACACTATTGTATTGTGGTATGTAAGACAAAGTCCATTGAGACAATATATCATTATCTCTGAGATAATCCTAAAACTCTTGGCTTAAGTATTCACCACCTCTATCTAATCAAAGTATTTTAATACTTTTACCTAATTATTTTTCTACTTCATGCTTGTATTCTTTGAACTTTTTAAATGTCTTGGGTTTGTATCTTAAAAGATACACATACTCAAATCACGAGTGATCATTGATGAAGGTAATGAAGTAGCTATAATCTCCTCGTGCATGAGTTGACATAGGTCCATATACATCACTATGTATGAGGGCCAATACATCATTCTCTTGTTCACCTTTTCCCTTAAAAGGTAACTTATTCATCTTACCTTATAAGCATGAAGTGCATATCTCAAATAAATCCAATTCAAATGATTCCAAAATTCCACACTTGTGTAATTCAAACATGCATTTCTTACTTATATAGTCAAGGCAACAATGTCATGTGTAGGAGGTTAACTGATTGTCTCTTTTAGCATGTTTATTGTTCATCTCGATATTGAATATGTTATTGGATATATCTAACACGTAGATACCATTACATAATGTTCTAGTCTCATAAAGAATATCATTTGAAGTTATATAACAACAATTGTTACTAAAAATTAAATGGTAACCTTTTCTATATAAGCAAGAAATAGAAACAATGCTCTTTATCAAAGAGAGAACAATATAACAATTATCCAATTTTAAAACTAGTCCACTAGGGAATTCCAACAAATAAGTTCATATGTTTATAGTTACGACCTTTGCCTCATTGTCAACTCAGAAATTTACTTCTCTCTCGACCAATCTTCTATTATTCCTTAGCCCATGTATATCTTTACATACATGTGAGACACACCATGTATTAAATATCTAAGTGTCTAAGAAAATAATATAACAATCGATAATGAAGATACTTGAAGCAGATGAGGCATCGGATGTTATCTTCTTCTTCAAGGACTCAAGATAAATCTTGTAGTTTCTTCTCCAATATCCCACCTTGCCATAGTGGTGACATGGGCCCTTTGGTGTTGGTTCACCTTTTTTAGCCTTCTTCCCTTTAGCTTGAATTTTTTACTTCCTTTTAGAACATTTCTTAGAAGAATCAAATAACATCACAACTTTCGATTCTTTCTTAATCGATGGCTCCACAATCATAAGCATATTGATCAGCTGAGAAATTATGGATTTAATTTGGTTCATTCAATAGTTTATCATAAATTGTGAATAGCTATTAGGTAAATTATGAAGAATTAAGTCAATAGTTAACTCATGATCCATCACAAAACCAAGTGATCTTAACTGCTCAATGTAATCATTTATCTTTAGTACAAACTGCACTACAAATGAACTCTCCAGCATCTTTGAGCCAAAGAGGAGCTTAGAGACCTATAACCATTCGGATCTTGCTTGCTCATCAAAATGATAAACAATAGTATAAGCATCCAAATGCTCATGTTGCTTTTGTAGTTCAAGAGACATTGAAGTTAGTATGATGCAACTAGCAAGCGCAGAATCAGTCGTATATTTTTTATATGTCAACATTTGGTCAAAAGTTGCATCATCCGCCAAACTCATGGGAAGAGGCTCTTCAAAGAAATAGGTGATCTTTTCAACCTTGAAAATAATTCTCAGGTTTCAAAGTTAGTTCAAGAATTCGTCCAGGTTAGTTTATTTGTGTCCAAAATTGAGCGCAAGTTAACATAAGTTATGCTTATTCTATTAACCTAGAAATACAAAATTGAGCATATAAGAAAAATGAATTAATTATATAATGCAAATCATTTGCATGCATAACAAAAATCCCACTTGTTTATCAAATTCTAAAGCTCTTACTTTGAATTTGGGAGATGGTAGATTTTTTTTGAGTTGATATTCATTATAGATAAGAACAACATTGGAGTGAGGTCAATAAGTCATTCTTAGCTCTAGTGGTAGGTATCAAATATACCAATTATATATTTCTTATATAACTATTTTATTACGCTATCAACATTTGATATTTGCATAAATATTGGGTTGTTAACTCATTAATATATACATTGATCCAGTGGTAAGGACGGGGGACCCTCGTTGGCGGAAGGTCAATGACACGTGGAGGTCAAAGGTCAAGAGATTCAACCCTGAGACCTGATCGACCGGACTGAGAGGGCCGACCGGTCGGGAATCCCCCGAGCCGAATGAAAGACAACCCGATTAGGGGTCGGGTTTCCGATGCTCAAGGTAAAAAGGTTTCAGGGCCGAGCGGGCTGTCTATTCGGTCGGGGCACAAGGCAACAAGGACAGGCAGGAGCAATCTCATCCGAGCATACGACCGGGAGTCCTCCCAGTCGGACTGATACCTACAACCGGGACAGAAGTGATATGCCTGTCGAGTGGTCGAACCGCTCGGCCCTGGAACAGACAGGAGGCGCAAGAGGACAAAGGAGACAGGGGATAACATCATCCTCGAGACATCTGCCGTCGACAGGCAGCAGGGTTGGCGGCTGAGCCGTACACAGGATCATACGGTGGAAGCTTCCATCGCCACATCCGGGATATGCTCGGACGATTGCGGAATGGCGTCAGGGGTACTTTTCTGACACTGGCTCGTTAAGGTATGTTTGGGGAAGTGTGCACGCATCGAGAAGCGTGCCCGCGCCTCCCCGGGGTCCTATATAAGGACCCCCAGACGTCGACGAAGGTATGCGCAATCCTCACTGTAGCCACAGTTACGCTGCCTCTCTCATTTCTCGTTGCCTGACTTGAGCGTCGGAGGGTCGTCGTCGGGAAACCCCTCCCGACTCAGCTTCTTTGCAGGTCCATCGGATATATTCATCGTCGGCCAAAGACAGCGGAGCGTGCCACGTCCCCAACGTTCGTCGACTCAGCGCTCGGACAGGATCAAATTGGCACCGTCTGTGGGAACGCACCTGAATCCGAGTGGAGACGATGGAAGAAGCTGGACGCTAACTCATGGTGACGCTCTCCCCAGAAGAACTCGACGCACTCATCCAAGCGCGAGCAGCAAAAATCGTGGAGCAGCGGCAGAAAGCTCAGGCTGAGCGGGTAGCGCAGCAGGCGACATCAGCATCGGGGGGCCGAGCGGCACCCGAAGAGCGACCGGAGCAGCTCTCAATATGGGGGCAAAATAAGGGGCCGACCAGCACCCAGATGGGGGCGCCGCCCGCCCCGATACCTTTTCATCGGGCTCTGTTCCAGACGCCCTCGGAGGTCGCGCGAGCTAATCAGGACAAAGGATCTTCATCGGACGAAGCACCCGTCCGGAACGTCAGAAAAGGAAAAGCGCCCTGAACGGACGCATCACCCGAGCGGATCAACCGGCAGTTCTCAAATGCCATCCTGCGTGATCCACTGCCGAAGCATTATGTGCCCCTTGCGATGGGGGAATACAACGGAACAACCGACCCAGACGACCATCTGGGTAAGTTCGACAGCACTGTCACTCTGCATCAATACACAGATGGTGTGAAGTGCCGAGTGTTCCTCACCACCCTTTCGGGATCGGCGCATCGGTGGTTCCGGAGGCTGTCGGACGGATCTATCACGAGTTTCAAAGAATTTCGAACGGCGTTCCTCCATCATTTTGCGAGAAGCAGGCGCCACCAGAAGACCAACGTCAATCTGTTCGCCATTAAGCAAGGCTCGAGGGAATCGCTCCAAGCTTACATCCAACGCTTCAACCAGGTGGTCATGGACATTCCAACGGTCACCTCGGAAACAATGATGAACGCGTTCACGCAAGGGTTCACGGACGGTGATTTCTTCCGCTCGCTCATCCGGAAGCCGCCCCAGGACTATGACCACATGCTGCATAAGGCTAGCGAGTACATCAATGTGGAGGAAGCCCAGGCGGCGAGAAGAAAGGAGGCCCTGAATGACCAACCAGCTTCCGCCGAGCGGATGCAGCCCGTCAGTCACCAGCCCCCCAGAGGACCGCGAGCTGAAGCCGCCTGTCCTCATCAGCACACTCGGTCGCACGTCGTCCAGCAAGTCGCGGCTGATCGGCCCAAGCCCAAGGGGAAGGTATGGACTCCAATGTTTTGTTCACTCCATCAGTCAGCTACTCACAACACCCGTGACTGTCAGAGCCTCCCTCCCATCACTCATCCTGCGCCAAGGAGCTACCGTCGCCGATCACCTTCACCAGACCAACGACATCGACAACGGAGTCCCGTTCAAAGAATAGAAAGGAGATCCCCCGAGGGGCAGCATTGTTAGCAGCCCGGAGCCCACCATCGGGTGTCGCATGAACGACCTCGACCATCCACTCGGGAGGAAGAGAATAGGGGCAACGTATCTCAAGGCGAGATCAACATCATTGCCAGAGGTCCGACCGGAGGAGACTCCAATAGAGCCAGAAAGGCACACGCAAGGCAGCTGAGGATACATGCGGTCGGCTGCAGCTAGGAGAGGGCGAGTGGACCCGAGATCAGCTTCGGGCCTAGGGACCTCGAGGGAGTCGAAGTCCCGCACGATGACGCCCTGATCATTCGAGCGGTAATAGCTAACTACACTATTCACCACATTTTCATTGACACAGGCAGCTCGGTCAGCATAATATTCAAGAAGGCCTTCGACCAACTGCAAATTGACTGAGCTGAACTACTGCCAATGACAACCCCCCTTACGGGTTCATTGGGAATGAAGTCTTGTCGATCGGCCAGGTCTGGCTGGCTACATCATTGGGAGAGGAGTTGCTCAGAAGGACGAGGACCACCAGCTTCATCGTGGTTGATGCTCCTTCCGCGTACAACGTTATCTTGGGGCGACCGGCTCTCAACGAGTTCCGGGCGGTCGTCTCTACCTTCTGCCAGAAGATCAAGTTCCCGGTGGAAGATCAAGTAGGGGAGGTGCGGGGAGACCAGCTGGCAGCTCGAAGATGCTATGTGGAGATGGTCCAAGCCTAAGCCAAGTCCGCTCGGAAAGTGCCGCGAGTCGAGGTAAATGCTATAACCGAAAAACCACCTTTTTTTGGTTTACGAAGAAAAGGAGGAGGTGCAGATTGACTCTTCCCGACCGGAGGCCACCACCTTCATAGCATCCGACCTGGAGGAGAACCAGAAGGAAAAGCTGATCAAATGCCTTCAGCGAAACCGCGATGTCTTCGCTTGGTTGACCCAGGAGCTGCCAGGGGTCTCGCCATGAGTAGCGTAGCACGAGCTTCACGTCCAACCAGACGCTCGGCCGGTGAAGCAAAGGAAGAGGGACTTTAGCGCTGAGCAGAATGTAATTATCCGGGCGGAGGTAGAGAAGCTTCTGGAGGCCGGCCACATAAGGGAAGTGCAATTCCCGAGTTGGCTAGCGAATGTGGTACTGGTCTCCAAGCCGGGCAACAAGTGGAGAGTCTGCATCGATTTTCAGGACCTGAACAAGGCATGCCCGAAGGACTTCTATCCCCTGCCCCGGACCGATCAACTGGTAGACTCCACGGCCGGGTGCGAGCTGATATGCATGCTGGATGCATACCAAGGCTACCATCAAGTGTTGCTCGCCCGAGAAGACCAGGAGAAGGTCAGCTTCGTCACGGCGGACGGCACCTACTGCTACAACATAATGCCGTTCGGGCTGAAGAATGCAGGAGCCACCTACTAGCGTCTGATGAACAAGGTATTCAGGGAGCAGATCGGACGCAACTTGGAAGTGTACGTGGATGACATACTTATCAAGTCCTTCCGGGCGGCAGATCTCTATGCGGATATGGAGGAGACTTTCCAAACATTAAGAAGATACGGAGTCAAGCTTAAACCTCAGAAGTGCCTGTTCGGAGCAAAAGGCGGGCGCTTCCTGGGTTACATCGTGACCGAATGGGGCATAGAGGCGAACCCCAGCAAGATAAAGGCATTGCAAGACATGCCGCCTCCTAGAAATCTTCGAGAGGTACAGTGAAACATCCCAAGTAATTTTTTTTTTTTTACCAATCTCTCTCGTCAACTACTATTTGAATGATTGTAATGCAGTACCAATAAAGAAATTATCATAACCCAGGGACATGACCGTATCAACATATGTTTATCGATATGAACAAAACTCCTCAACATTCCCCACCCGAATGACAAAGAAATGAAAATAACTCTTGCAGTGAATCCAGTATGCTCCGCACTCCTGGACAACGGACAGTACCATGCGTCCATCCCGCCTCCTCGTCTACTCCGTCCGTGGACCTTCCGGCATATCCTGGAAGTCAACCTCACCTGTGATATAAATGTGGTGAGTCTACGACCCAGCAAGTACAGACCAATGTGAGCATGAGGATATCCATAAGGTAGTAAAAATAGCAACTAGAAGCCTTTTAAAGAAAACCATAACACAACTCAAGTACGATATGTCACATATAATAGAGAGATATAACATGCAACAGTGATCCTACGTAGCTACTAGGGTGAATATGTCACATATCCGGTAACCACAATTAGAGCCAGTCAACAGTCCCATGAACCTAGAGGTACCTCGTAGAGAACATGCATCCAGTCATATAGCCGAAGCTAACATAAATTCCAGTATCAGTCAAGTTTGGATGGGCCCTCCCCGGAGCTCATCCCGGGTCACCCATCCCGTACTACTACCACATATGCTCATACTCATCCTATTCGCTACATAAGAAAGGAAAACATAATCTATCTTCATTATTCTGTATCAGTTGAACATACTCTTTCTTTTCCATTCATTCTATAACCATTTTCATATTGAAGAAAACAATGAAATCATGCATCCTCATAAATGAACAATCAACCATGACAATTCATCTTCTAATCAATTATCTGTACTAGAAGAATCTAATGAAAATTTGCATCGTGATGAAGAGATATAATAATTACCATCCTACAGCACTATACTAAGTTCCAATCCACATGAAAATTTACCTCCATAAATCAAAAACTACACAAGTTAACTCACGGTATAATAACAGAATAAAAACAACAAATAGATACAACCTATACTTCAGAAATCTACAACTAACAAGTGGAATAGAATATCAAACCTACAGTCCGGTTCTTTCACTATCCACATTCATATATAACATGGGGTATCTAAAGCATATAAAATCTGTTTGTGCATGATAACATTGTAGGAAATATTTCTAGTTGTTTCATAATTCTACGTCTCCTAAGCAGATAGATGAAATAACTACAGTAAATTAACAGAGCAACATCATGCAATTATCAAATAACTCAATTGCAAAGGCTCGACAACTCAAACAACAAATACTAATCAATCAAAACAAAACCCAGCATTGGTACATAGAACCACACGCCACAGAACAGCTAACTAACATGCTACCAAATTCCAAACGGCTCTAACATTAATCAAGAAATCTGAAATCACTCAGAAGAAACCAAGACTATAAAGGAGAACAGAACTACAACTGCTTAGTACAGAGCCATAATATAGTAAATCCTAATAACGTTCCCAGATGCGCAAAGAACAAGTTCATCATCATCCCATTTAACTAAGGCTACCAGAAGCAGGATCCCAGAATCAATTTAACAAGAAGAACCAAACGAAATCCATTTCGGTCACAAATCTTAGCAAAACTTTGTGGAAACCCAATTCATACTCAGACCTCTTAGCAACCACAGAGAAATCACACCATGCTTCATACTCAAATCATACCAGAATCAAAATGCCACCAGTTCTCCCCTCAACAACCCATACAGGCATTTAATCGAGCAAGATTGTGGCGGACGAAATCAATCCACGTTTCCAAAACATTTCAATGAACCTTCGATTCGTATCAGTAAAATCTTAGAGTAAAATTGAGTACAAACTCATTCACAGGCAAGCTAGATCCACGAAATCCACAAAGAAATAACCCATCGGAAACTCAGACTCCATCCAAAAACATAGGACGCAGTGACAAAGCCCAGAAATCATACGATTCAAACCAAGAAAACCCCATCGAAATCATGACCGAAACAAGACTCCGCAGAATTGAAACCTTTCGTAAATCATTTCACCAATCCTTACCTAAGAAAACGATTCTCCCCTCCAAGTTCCTACCTCCTTACCTCACAGATCTCGCTCATTCATAGAGGGTATGAACTTGCCTTTCCCTTCCGCGTGTTATCTCCGAAGCCCTCGTTCCATGTCAGCGCCGACGGGAAGAAGGTTGCCAGATTCCACTTCTGATCGCGTCGTCCTTAGAGGAGAATCGCCTGCTGAGGTGTGTCCTGGTCGGATCTCAAAGCACCGCTGAGGGTTTCGTCGGGACTAAGAGGCGAGGAGGAGAAAGGGACGGTGATTTCGGTCGAGCAATGAGTGGGGAATCGGTGAGGCTAAGTTATATACGTAGATAAATTTTTAATCTTAGGTTAAGAGTGGTAACTTAGGGTAATTAGGGTAACCAATTCCTAACTTAATTAGGGTTTCGTTTGTTTCCCTTCATTTTAAGGGTTCTATCCCCTTAAATGATGTCATACAAGTTTATTTAAAATTCTGAAAAATTTCTAAAATTCATAGAATATTTTATAAGTTAATTCTTTAATTAGTACTTGTGTGACCTTAGACATTTTCATAAATAAATTCCTTAATTTCGCTCATGGGTCCTTACAATTCTCCCCCCTTATAAAAATTTCGTCCTCGAAATTTTGACTTACCAAATAATTCAGGATAGCGGTTGCCCATGTCCAGTTCAATTTCCCACGTAGTCTACTCCTTCAACGGATTCCCATAAAACCTTCACCATTTTGATGTCCCGAATAAGGTTGGTAGTTCCACCATGAAATCCATGGCAACATTTTCCAACTTCCAAACTCATCAGTTGAAATTCCGATATCACTATTGTTGGGTGATCTTCTGCGACAGTGTCGCGAACTTGCGGCTCAACGCATCCTCCACCACGTTAGCCTTACTTGGAGGATAATTAATATTGCTATCATAATCCTTCACCAACTCCAACATCCGTCTCTACCTCGTGTTCAGTTCCTTCTCCAAACATAACCATGGTATTTCAGTTTCCTCTTTTTGACCATTTCATTCAATCACATCTATCCTTATATACATGGATGTATAGAAGCAAGAATTTCCATCGTAACATTTATAACTATTATGTATAACATAGCTCAAACATTGTAATTTGTACAGGAGATCACAGAAGCACAGTTCATTTCATTTTTAATTAAACCCTTGAGCATCATTAACTAAAATGTTATCATAAACATGGTATCATCTCTTTCCTATAGCTAGACATATACCGAGTTAACCTCTCACCCATTAGGTGCTTTAGACATGATGTTTTGGTTATCAGATGTACATAGACCCACTAAGCTTTACTAAAGGCATGGTATCCACACAACAACAAAAGAACATAACTTGTTCGGACACGTTTTAAATCAACAAGTAAACATGGTTAGTATCAATTTAAATCAATTGGCGATGCAGGTAAGGTTGAATCAAATACGCAAACCATATGAATGTAAAACTAGCTAGTCATGGGGCATATGGAGCTCAAGGTGAAACGGGTAAAGGAGCATTCAACAAATTTAGACAGATCCTCTAACATAATTCGGTTTATTCAAAGCCATTGGTACAAATAATTATATGGAATCATATTTTATTTCTAGCCCAACATCCATGTATCACATATGAAAAAGTTACACTAGATGCAGTCATTAATTAATTATGTGATATCACACTTTATTTCTAATCCAGCATTCAAACATCAAATGGAAATGCTACACCAACCTTTAACTAACAATTGCTCAGATGAGTTGGTCTTGTTGCATGGTTACATAACACACTCAACTAGCATAAATCCATACTTGAAGCATGAGTTGTACAGATACCCTCTTAGTCATCAAACAAACATATGAAGCAATAACCCAGAGCAATTAACCTCATCGATTAGTCCAACAAATGAATCCATACACGAAAAAAAAATAATCTGAATATATAGCTAGTGACTATTTCTATCTAGTTAAACAGCAGTACCTTCAAATGGTTTGTAGAAACAAGGAAAGGACATTGATTAATATGCACATATTTTAGGAAACAGAAGCCAATTGTTATCTCAAATTTGTATAGGCACAAATATTTGCAATTCTACTCGTATGAGCATCTCTTCAACATTTGAGCATGAGAATGAGTGACTTACAATATATTAACAGATAAATTGTCAATTATTTGTTTACTTGTCAACTTGGATAATGTCTATGCAAGGCCAAAATTTAATAGACAAGTGATAACAAATAGCACTAGGGTGAATAGCAATCGGATTTTGAAGCTAGTGAAAGAAAGCATCTTACACTCATTGTTGCAGTAGACTAGCAGGTTAAAATCTTAGGATACAAATTACTTTTAAACAAGCACTCAATGAGCAGTCATGTCCCAACAAAGCTTCCACATCTGACTTAACTAATTAAAATCAACAATATTGGCATGATTTCTGAAATTAAGTTGCAGATTCAAAGAAAAAATATTTGAGAATAAAAAGAGGAAAAATATTTACAGTAGGCATAGATTGATATACAAGGCTTTCATTGTATCAAGCTGCTTATAAACAGGTTCAAGCTTAGTTTTCTTAGAGTTAATTTGCATTCAACTTAGAACAAAGACACTTATCTTTACGAAAACAATAACATAATCCTATAGTCAACCTACCTGACAAGATTGTTGATTTGAAAATGAAAAGAAAACATGACATGGCATGATAAAATGAATCAAAGTATGTGCAATAAACATCAATCTAGATAAAATGTTTAGAAGGATCATACTTTAGGGAAATTAACCCAAGTGATGTTTTCAATAAAATATGAGCATAATCACGTTGAACCCTTGATGCATGTGATGAAATTAATCCTAAAACGATGAAAATTGAACCACCTAATGCATATGATGAAACAAATAATGATTTGAACATGCAACTGATAAAACCAAGAAAAGGAATTGCTTTAGAAACAACAAATCTATGAGGACATCTAATTATATGAATCCAAGAAAAGGGAAAATAAGCCATGAGGGGCAACCAAAGCACCCGCTGACCTAAATTTCTTGCATAAGAATTTTGGCCCATTGGTTAAACATCACAAACTTAATGTACCAATTCACTCATCTAAGTGGATTATAACGCTTTTAACATACTATGTACACAACAATATGAGGTGTTGTTCACTTTGGCGAACATCTGTTATTGGAACTACATTCTTAAAGCAAGTTACATGGATAAGTTAGTTGTATTTCACCTTGCTCTACAGACTACCTCATTGCAATCCAACACCTCACAATTTCTAAAATTAAGTGGCTTCATTTATACTTATAAATCTTTTTATTAGCTCACGATTTACCTATGAAATTAAACTACTTATCACAATATCCCAATCCCTAATCAATGGCATCAATGACCTAATGGTGACTCAACCATCACGTAGGCCACCCTTTTAGACAAATAGACATTCTAAATTTAGGTTCCCTTGATACCAATTGTCAACATAAGGAAGCTAACCCATTAATTGACACGGCCAACTATCAACCGAATATGTAAAGCCTAAATTAATAGTTGTTTAGTTGTATAACCCTATAAACTCCCTTCATCGGCATACATCTCTCTATGAAAGACTGTGTGTGTCGAAGATCGAGTTGGCATATCTCCTTCCAATACCAGATTTTAAACACAGAAACATATCACAATCAACAAGATAAATTAGTAGAGCTAGCTAATATTATTTTAAGGAAACATAATTTTTAAAGGTAAGATTATTTTACCAACTTGAAGGTCAGAGTAGCCGAGTTCTTGACGAGATGGCTAGCGCATGCTGTCCCCTAGGAGTGTGCTCTGATACCAACTGAAACATCCCAAGTATATTTTTTTTTTTTTTACCAATCTCTCTCGTCAACTACTATTTGAATGATCGTAATGCAGTACCAACAAAGAAATTATCATAACCCAGGGACATGACCGTATCAACATATGTTTATCGATATGAACAAAACTCCTCAACATTCCCCACCCGAATGACAAAGAAATGAAAATAACTCTTGCAGTGAATCCAGTATGCTCCGCACTCCTGGACAACGGACAGTACCATGCGTCCATCCCGCCTCCTCGTCTACTCCGTCCGTGGACCTTCCGGCATATCCTGGAAGTTATCCTCACCTGTGATATAAATGTGGTGAGTCTACGACCCAGCAAGTACAGACCAATGTGAGCATGAGGATATCCATAAGGTAGTAAAAATAGCAACTAGAAGCCTTTTAAAGAAAACCATAACACAACTCAAGTACGATATGTCACATATAATAGAGAGATATAACATGCAACAGTGATCCTACGTAGCTACTAGGGTGAATATGTCACATATCCGGTAACCACAATTAGAGCCAGTCAACAGTCCCATGAACCTAGAGGTACCTCGTAGAGAACATGCATCCAGTCATATAGCCGAAGCTAACATAAATTCCAGTATCAGTCAAGTTTGGATGGGCCCTCCCCGGAGCTCATCCCGGGTCACCCATCCCGTACTGCTACCACATATGCTCATACTCATCCTATTCGCTACATAAGAAAGGAAAACATAATCTATCTTCATTATTCTGTATCAGTTGAACATACTCTTTCTTTTCCATTCATTCTATAACCATTTTCATATTGAAGAAAACAATGAAATCATGCATCCTCATAAATGAACAATCAGCCATGACAATTCATCTTCTAATCAATTATCTGTACTAGAAGAATTTAATGAAAATTTGCATCGTGATGAAGAGATATAATAATTACCATCCTACAGCACTATACTAAGTTCCAATCCACATGAAAATTTACCTCCATAAATCAAAAACTACACAAGTTAACTCACGGTATAATAACAGAATAAAAACAACAAATAGATACAACCTATACTTCAGAAATCTACAACTAACAAGTGGAATAGAATATCAAACCTACAGTCCGGTTCTTTCACTATCCACATTCATATATAACATGGGGTATCTAAAGCATATAAAATCTGTTTGTGCATGATAACATTGTAGGAAATATTTCTAGTTGTTTCATAATTCTACGTCTCCTAAGCAGATAGATGAAATAACTACAGTAAATTAACAGAGCAACATCATGCAAGTATCAAATAACTCAATTGCAAAGGCTCGACAACTCAAACAACAAATACTAATCAATCAAAACAAAACCCAGCATTGGTACATAGAACCACACGCCACAGAACAGCTAACTAACATGCTACCAAATTCCAAACGGCTCTAACATTAATCAAGAAATCTGAAATCACTCAGAAGAAACCAAGACTATAAAGGAGAACAGAACTACAACTGCTTAGTACAGAGCCATAATATAGTAAATCCTAATAACGTTCCCAGATGCGCAAAGAACAAGTTCATCATCATCCCATTTAACTAAGGCTACCAGAAGCAGGATCCCAGAATCAATTTAACAAGAAGAACCAAACGAAATCCATTTCGGTCACAAATCTTAGCAAAACTTTGTGGAAACCCAATTCATACTCAGACCTCTTAGCAACCACAGAGAAATCACACCATGCTTCATACTCAAATCATACCAGAATCAAAATGCCACCAGTTCTCCCCTCAACAACCCATACAGGCATTTAATCGAGCAAGATTGTGGTGGACGAAATCAATCCACGTTTCCAAAACATTTCAATGAACCTTCGATTCGTATTAGTAAAATCTTAGAGTAAAATTGAGTACAAACTCATTCACAGGCAAGCTAGATCCACGAAATCCACAAAGAAATAACCCATCGGAAACTCAGACTCCATCCAAAAACATAGGACGCAGTGACAAAGCCCAGAAATCATACGATTCAAACCAAGAAAACCCCATCGAAATCATGACCGAAACAAGACTCCGCAGAATTGAAACCTTTCGTAAATCATTTCACCAATCCTTACCTAAGAAAACGATTCTCCCCTCCAAGTTCCTACCTCCTTACCTCACAGATCTCGCTCATTCATAGAGGGTATGAACTTGCCTTTCCCTTCCGCGTGTTATCTCCGAAGCCCTCGTTCCATGTCAGCACCGACGGGAAGAAGGTTGCCAGATTCCACTTCCGATCGCGTCGTCCTTAGAGGAGAATCGCCTGCTGAGGTGTGTCCTGGTCGGATCTCAAAGCACCGCTGAGGGTTTCGTCGGGACTAAGAGGCGAGGAGGAGAAAGGGACGGTGATTTTGGTCGGGCAATGAGTGAGGAATCGGTGAGGCTAAGTTATATACGTAGATAAATTTTTAATCTTAGGTTAAGAGTGGTAACTTAGGGTAATTAGGGTAACCAATTCCTAACTTAATTAGGGTTTCGTTTGTTTCCCTTCATTTTAAGGGTTCTATCCCCTTAAATGATGTCATACAAGTTTATTTAAAATTCTAAAAAATTTCTAAAATTCATAGAATATTTTATAAGTTAATTCTTTAATTAGTACTTGTGTGACCTTAGACATTTTCATAAATAAATTCCTTAATTTCGCTCATGGGTCCTTACATACAGCGTCTCACCAGTCGGATAACGACGCTGTCAAGGTTTATCTCTAAGACCGCCGACCGGAGCCTGCCGTTCTTCAAGATTCTGCGTAAAGCTACCAAGTTTCAATGGGATGAGGAGTGTGATCGGGCATTCGAGGAACTGAAGACTTACCTGAATTCCTTACCTGTGTTGGCAAAACCGGCCGTAGGCGAGCCACTCCGCATTTATTTATCTTCAACCGAGCATGTTGTGGGCTCGGCATTAGTAAGGCCGAACGGCGAAGAACAACCTGTGTACTTCTTAAGCCATATCTTAAAGGATGCTGAGTCTCGCTACACCGATCTCGAGAAGTTGGCCTTCGCCTTGGTCCTTGCCGCTCGGAGGTTGCGCCCTTACTTTTTGGCGCACACCATTATTGTGATGACGAACAGTCCATTGGGAAGGGTACTCCTAAACCCTGAAGCATCCGGACGACTCATCAAGTGGACGACGGAGTTAAGCGAATTTGACATCCAATACCAGCCCCGCTCGGTGATCAAGGCACAGTCCTTGGTAGATTTCGTGACTGAGGTACAAAAGCCCGAGCCCGAAGCTACATGGAAAGTATATGTGGGTGGATCGTCCACTCGGCTCGGAAGCGGAATTGGGATCCTGCTACTTTTGTCTCAGAAAGAGCGGATGCATTTGTCTGTTCGGCTGGACTATCGGGCAACAAATAATGAGGCAGAGTACGAAGCCCTCATAGTCGGACTACAGGCTGTTGGGTTTTTCGGGCCGCGAAAATTGCTTTTCGCGTCGCGGAAACCCCGAATCGCCCAAGCCACGGATCTCGTGCAAGGTAAAACCGAATGAAAATACGAGTATGAGTTTGAAAAACTTTAATCTACAGTAGATCTACATAAGGATAAACCATTTATACCTTTGATGCGATGCCCTTCGCGTTCCCGCTCGTCCAAATGATGCCGGATCTCAAGACCGTCAAGCGCCGGTCTTCTAGAAGTATCCACACGGACACACTAGATGGAGATGACCAAAAACCAAGGTGTGCTAGCACCTATGTGGTTCGGCCAAGGGAGGAGAGGGAGAGGGAGAGCTTGAGAGGGAGAAGGAGGAAGATGCACACAAGTGAATGAAAAATGAATTTTTTTCACCCAAAAAAAACAAGTGGCCGACCACTTTTCAAAATTCACATTAATTGCATTAATTGCAATTAATATGAAACCATAAAATCACATTAATTGCATTAATTGCAATTAATATGAAACCATTAAGAGAGTGGCTTTGTAACTTCCATGAGGTGGCACCCATGATGATGTGGAACATCATTATTGGTCCACCTAATGCCAACTCACCAATGAGGTGGCAAAAAGGTCAAGTCAAAATTGACCTTTGGTCTTCCTTCTCAAGTCAAGTCAAACTTGACTCAATCTCTACCATGGTGGATCTAATCCAATTATTTGATTCGAGCCAACTTAATATAATGAATCTAATTCATTAAATTAAATTGATTCAATGAGTCAAAATCTAAATTAGACTCATTTAACACATGAATCAACTTGAGTCGAACTCAAGTTAGCCCAATTAGGATTACTCTTAATCCAATTTGATTCATCAAATGAATCTAATCCTCTTGGTTCATCATATGAACCTAATCTCCACCTAATTGTCCTAAGTGTGTGACCCTATAGGTTATTGTAACGTTGGCAATGCCCTAAACCCATTTAGGAGCATAAGTAATGAGCGGTATCTAGCAACACATCATTACTACCCAAGTTACAAGAATGTCGAGATCCGACATCACCTTGTGACTACCAATTGTGACTCCTCACAAAATAATGACAAGTGTCCTTCTATCCTAGACATCTAGATTGATCAATATGAGGCATAGACCGTGTCATCCTCTAATCAATCTAAATCTTGAACTCCAAGTAGACTCACTCGATCAAATGAGCTCAACATCTAATGTTGACTCATTTGGGCATGGCCATGCACTTAGTGGTCTCACTCTATCAAGAATAACGATGTCGCTCCCGTCATATGGGAGGGATAGATCCCATCTACATCACTCACATCCCTCTGCATAATTCGTTACATACCCAGTAATCGCCTTTATAGTCCACCCAGTTACGGGTGACGTTTGACGAAACTAAAGTACATAACTCCTTATGTAGGGATCCATGGTGACTTCAGGTCTAAGGACTAATAGTCATACTAATAGCCACATGAGAAAGTATATGACACTCATATAACGATCCATGATACTTTCTCATGGCGGGTCATTCAATATACATTCTCTAATGCATACCCATGTGTCAGCTTGATATCTCTATATCCATGACTTGTGAGATCAAGTCATCGAGTTGACCTACATGCTAGTCTTATTGTATTAACATTGTCCCTGAATGCTAATACTCGACTAGGAATGATTTAGAGTAGTGTTCCCTATATCATCTCACTATCGATTCAACTAATCGATTGATATAGGTATGAACCTTCTACTCAAGGATGCTATTATACTTAGTCTATTTAGCACTAATATAAATAAGTATAATAACCAAACAAATGCCTTTATTAATATACAAGAATATGATATACATGAGTCCATACAATCATCAAATGATTGGCTCTAGGGCTCTAACTAACACAGGCCGCACGGCATGTTGGAGCCAGCCAGGTGGTGATCCACTCGGATTCCCAGCTAGCCGCTCAACAACTCACGGGCGCCTTTGAGATAAACAGCGCAAGACTCAGGCTGTACGCGGAGGCCTTTGAAAAACTCAAGACCAGCTTCACCGAGGTGGTGATCCAGAAGATACCCCGAACGGAGAACCAGGCGGCATATGAATTAGCCAAGCTCGCAAGTTCGATATCGCCAGTCGTCATCCAGCAACCAATCGAGCAAGTATCCTTGGTAGCGCACGTGGACCGGATGGAAGGCCTCACATTCCCGAGAGATTGGAGAACAGCCATCATGGAGTTTCTGCGCTCAGGGGCCACACCGTCCGATCGGGAGGAGGCCCAGCTACTGAGGAGGAGAGCCGGCCGGTTCACGCTCATCGGAGATCAGCTTTACAAAAAGGCGTTCTCCCGACCTCTGCTGAAGTGTGTCAGCTTGGAAGACGCCGAGTACATTCTCCAGGAGGTACACCAAGGATCTTGCGGAGGTCATCCGGGCGGCCGGTCTTTGGCTAGGAAGATCCTGTTGGTTGGATACTTCTGGCCAACTCTACACGAGGACGCCGCTCGGACCGTCGCAACATGCCTTTCTTGTCAGAAGTACCACAGTTTCTCTTATAAGCCGACGGAGAAAATGAAAGCGTCCACAGTGTCCTGCCCGTTCGACCAGTGGGGCATGGACATCGTAGGACCTTTCCCTATGGTGACCGGACAACGGAGGTTCCTATTGGTGGCAGTCAATTACTTCTCCAAGTGGGTGGAGGCTGAGCCACTGGCCAAGATAATCGAGTAGATGGTCAAGAAATTCATCTGGCAACACATCATTTGTCGGTTCGGCACTCCGCGTCGGCTCGTGTCGGACAACGGGCGACAGTTCGTCGGAAAGCAGCTCGAGGAATGGTGTCAGGGATATGACATTGAGCAGCACTTCACGTCTGTGGCGTATCCCCAAAGTAACGGTCAAGCCGAAGTAGCCAACCGGGAGATCCTTCGAATTCTTCGGGCTCGACTCGACCACATGGGAGGAAGCTGGGTGGACGAGCTGCCGGGAGTCTTATGGGCCATCCGCACGACCCCTAAGGAGGGAACGGGAGTAACATCGTTCCACCTGGTGTATGGAGGCGAGGCCGTCATCCCAGTCAAAGTCGGCGTAGAGTCCGTCCGGATCCAGAACTACGACAAGGATAATGTCGAGCGGAGGCAGCTAGAATTGGACTTGATCAACGAGGAGCGAGCCAAAGCGTCCGTCCGACTGATGGCCTACAGCCAAAGAATGAAGCAGAACTACAACCACCGCGTGATTCCCCGAGCATTCCAGGTGGGTGACTTGGTCTGGAAGAAAGTGAAGCCGGTCGGGGACGTAGGCAAGCTTGAGGCTCCCTGGGCAGGACCCTTCAAAGTCGTCGAGAAGCTCCGATCGGGAGCCTACTACTTGGAGGATGAGGATGGACGGCGGCTGGAGAGACCATGGAGTGCAAACCACCTCCAGCCCTATCGGGCCGGATGAAAGGTGCGCCAATGTAATATATTTCATGAATATTCTGTTCGGATGTATCCTTTGGCTGCAGGAATGAAAGTTATAAGAACAAAGCAAAGACATGAGCATTGTGCGCCGAGCGGGTAGCTGCATGAAGGCGTGGTGAAGACCCTGTGCCGTTAAGCCGGGCGTATATTATCCGCGTTATGCCGAGCGGCTATAAACCCTCCGGCCTGAAGACCGTCGAGCAGCGACGTTAAATCTTAGAGTCGAACCGGAGACTATAAACCCTCCGGCCGGAAGACCGTCGAGTGGCAACGTTAAACTCTAGAGTCGGACCGGCGACTATAAACCCCCCGGCTTGAAGACCATCGAGCGGCGACGTTAAACTCTAGAGTCGGACCGGCGACTATAAACCCCCCGGCTCGAAAATCGTCGAGCGACGACGTTAAACTCTAGAGTCGGACTGGCGACTATAAACCCCCCAGACGAGACAGTGTCGCGTTGAAGCACTTCAGCGAGACACTAGCAGAAAATCCATATAAAATAGAGAGTCATTTGACCGATCGGCGCAGTAAAGAAAAACACTACAGCAAAAATCTCATAGAAGTCCCAGGTATAATGGGGGGGCGTTTGACCGATCGGCGCAGTAAATAAAAATACTCTAGCGACAAACTCATAGAAATCCCAAGCAAAGTGGGAGGTCGTTGGACCGATCGACAAATTTAAGAAATTCCCAGCGGGAAAAAGGTCGAGAGACCGGTCGGCATAGTTACAAAGAACACTCAAAACGAGAGGTTAACAGTGCAAAAGTTGGCATTACAAAATTACACTTAAAATCTCGCCGACCAAGGGCAAAGTCACATATGCCATTCCTTAAAGCAAGGTCGTTTAAGCCAACCGGGGAAAGTACGGAAAAAGCAAATCTTCATTAAAGGTAAGGCTGTAGGAGCCGACCGGGAGAATTACAGAAAACACTTTTCATTTAAGAACATCAAAAATGGGCTCGGGAATGTGCTCCAGCAGCATGGCCAAATCCTTAGGGGGGATAGAAGACGCCTCCGGGAGCAGGCTCTTAGCCTTCAAATACGTAGTGGTGGCTTGAATGGCTTCTTCAAAGGCAAGGACCAGCCGATCGCTGAACTTGTTACCAAAGTCATCCGACCGGAAGTAGTTATGCCTCATCGCCGCGAAGCGCCCTGGTTCGCCATCTTGATATTCTTTGAAAGAGGCTCGGGCGGCTTCTAAGGCGTCTTGGAGATCTTTAATGTCTCCTCGAAGTTTAGCTTCAGTAGTCGATCGACCCTTTTGCTCAACAGAAAGCAGATCGGCTAACTCCTGGACGCGTTGCTCCAGCGCTCGGGCCTGCTGATTCTTGGCCTCTAAGTCGGAGATGGCCGTATTCTTCCTATTGGTCGCCAGCTTCATCTCCCGGTCGTGCGACTTGACTTGAGCCTCAAGGACGGCTACCCTGGTCTCCAAACCAGAGGACTTGTGTCATTTGACCTGCAGTAGTTTCTCCGATTTGCTCAGTTCAGCTCGGAGTGTGGCATATGATGGGCCCTGAGCTGGCGCCCCTCCAGAAATTTGAAGCTTTTTCAATTCTTCTTCCAGGGCAGCCAGGCGATTGCTGACCGCAATGTTCTCCACCCAGTACTGTTCGGACGGAATAATGTCAAGAACCAAGATTAAGCATAAAGTAGGTTAAAGAGCATACCCCGGTTGTTTGTTGCAGATGGCTGTCGCCGAGTAGTCCGAGGGTTATCAGGGCAACGTGAGCTCTCGCATCTTCCTATACTTTGGCGAGCGGTCCTCGGATGGTGATCTGATGCTCCGGAGCAGTTGGCCGATTAGCGGCCAAAAGGAACTCTTTGTTGGATCGAGACGCGCTAGAGGGGGGGTGAATAGAGCTCGCGGCTATTTCATTTTCGTTTATCGGAATCGTAAAACTATCGGAGTTAAAACACGCAGCGGAATAAAGAACGAACACACACAGAGAGACACGAGAGATTTTACTTCGTTCGGAGCCTAAGGCGACTCCTACTCGAAGGCCCGCGATTCTTGATCGCTTTCCGTGGGCAACAACTATAAGCTCGTTAAAAGATTACAATTATGAGTACAATTAAAAGCTATAAGTATTATACCGACAACAAGAAATGCTAAATCTGAAGCTTCGGGTCGTCGGGCACTTGTAGCAACACTTCGGAACGTCTTTTGGAGCAGCACGTTGATGAAAGATCACTTGGTATTCGTTGGTTTGAGTTGCTGGTCGAACCCCCCTTATAAACAGTGTTCAAGGCGCCTTAAACAAGCTCCAAGGCGCCTTAAACGAGAGTTTTATCCCGATCTGCTCGCTGTGATAACCCTTTGACTGCCGCGACCTGAAGGCGCCTTCAACCTCTTCAAGGCGCCTCCAATCAGTCTAAGGCGCCTTCAACCCATCCAAGGTGCCTTAAGCCTGCTCCTTGCGCCAGCTCAGGATTTTGAACCCGAGGCGCCTCCAAGCCCCATGGAGGCGCCTCGGACACTGTTCATCCGAGGCAAATCTTCGTTATTTTGTACCTGCAAGACATGTTAGTCCCAAACAACATCCTGCAACACAAAGTTAGCACAAAATAACAATATGGATAATAAAGAATGTTTAGGACAGTCTCCGGACTGTCCGGGTCTGACTTCGGATTTCCGACCGGAAACCCTAGGTCGACCCGACGCGTACTGTTCCCTCTACGGGGAACACGTCCTCACCTACTCCACTCAGGAGATTTACCTGTTGCCAGTGCGATCCTCCAGATCGACTGGACTTTTGCTCAACACTCGATACTTCCGGACTTTCTGCTGGACATTCGCTTCCCGGCTAGTCCAGTCTTTCACCTGGTTCGCGACACCAGGACTTTCCACCTAGGGTTACCACCCCCTAGGACTTTTTGCCTGAAGTCATCGACCTGCCAAGACTTTCCGCATAGGGTTACCACCCCCTATGACCTAGGGTTACCACCCCCTAGGGTTTATTCCTTTGCCTAACCGCAGCTAGGACTTTCCTGAAATCCTCAAGTAGACTTGTTAGAATACAAAACACCTTAACTTTGAATTCTTTGCCATTATCAAAACACGAGTTCGATCGTCGGATGCTTCCCGCACCAACAATCTTCCCCTTTTTGATTATGGCAACTCAAATTCAAAGTTAAGTAAACAAACGAATAGATAACCATTTAACACAGGCAAATTTGCTAATTATAGGTGAACACATTAACCAAAGCAAATTTGCTAAACTATATGCTCCCCCTTAACTATTGCTCCCCTTTTATTTAAATTTGAATTTTGCTACTCTCCCCCTTTGTCATATATCAAAAATAATAGACTTTTGAATAACTTAGATACTTAAAATTCATTTCTTATTTATAGTTAAGTGAAAAGATGTATCTTTTTGAGGGATTTTAAAGGCTGGGAGAAATGTAATCTTTGAGGGTAATAAAAAGAACTCTGCAGGTATTTACAATGTTAGATTTCAAAGTTTGCTAGGTTCAGCAAGGATTTGATCATTAAGATTGTAACTTAACTTAGATCTTTAGAAGTATTGAATTTGAAAACTTAGGTTAATAGCAAACTTAAGTTTGAACAATATTTAAAGTTGGTTTAGGTTATTCATTAAAATTCAGTTGGTCCTTAAGTCCAAGCATGAGTTATATTCAATATATTAACTTACTAGGTATCAGAGCCCTAAAGATTAAAACATGCTTAAGCAGAAAACTGTCCTTTTACCAACTGTCTAACCTTTAGCTACTTGCTGACTGCCTATAGGGTAACAGTTTTCACATGGTTAGTCAAGTCAAGTTGATTTGGTCCAGTTAGATTTGACTAGAGCTGGAAGACTCAACTTGATTAATGTATATTGCGTATTTAACGCCCAGACTCATATCGATGCACAGATATAAGCATTCTTGAGTCCAGGCTATACCCTATGCATCTCACGCCGTTCTATGTCTTTTAAACACAATCAAGGTAAACCTAGGTGTTTGTGAGATGCTCTGGCTTAATTCTAGGGGAACATGATTTCTAGGGGAAAGCTTAGGCTAATTCCATAATTTTGAAAAATCTAGGAAATTGGGAATTTTGAAAATTATTTTTCTTATATTTTTGAAGAATGATAATTAAATCCAGAATTTGTGAAACTGACTAAGCATGCAAGTAAGTACATAACCCTTCAAGGAAGTCTAACAAAATGAATAGGTAGTGTAGTGAGAGTGTTCATAGTACAATGCATAAAATAGTCATATCAAATAGCAGGATCATCCACGTGAGGAGCATCAGCTGAAGGTGGTGCATGGGGCTGCTTGCGTGCTGGCTGACCTAGACGTCGTATCTCGTCACGAAGGGACGTAAATCCGGCAGCCATCTCGGATCGAATAGAAAGAACTATCCGTCGTGTCTGGATGGACTCGACCTCGAGTCGAGCAAGTCTGTCCTCGACGGAGAGTGATGTAGAGGTCGAAGGTCCAGCTGAGGTGGATGGTCTGGCAGACGGGGAAGGATCTGAGAAAAGAGCCTCAGCTAAGAAATCAGCCCACTCCTCTCCCTCGCCTGGTATGTCCTCGGCTGCTGGAGCAATCGGGGCAGCTGCTGGCTGTGGTCGTCCTGTCCAGGCTAGAACTCCATCAGCTGTGATATCAGCACCGGCTAGTCTACAATTACGGGATCCTAGCTCGTCATATATAGTAAGAGGAATGACTGTTCCTCTGGTCACATCTATGCCCTCTATGGTCGAAAAGAAGCGAGTCAGAATATGACAATAGGGCATGTGTACTGTCTTGGAGGTGACTGTCCCAGATGCACAAATAATGTTCTGAAACATATGCAAGGCTATATCGATGTCCAATTGATGACACAAGGCATACAGGAAAAATGAGTGTGATGGTCTCATCTTCGGGACATCCCGAGATGAGATCGGCAAAATACATGTTGTCAGGACCCTATACATCACATAGTCCTGAACCCGAAGAGAGACTGACTTGAACTCAGTCAGGCCAGCAGGTCTCTCTTCCCCGAAGAAATACGTGTAGATAGTATCTAACGTAATATGGGAGTAAGGATCGCCAAATGGCAGATCCCTACTGGGGTAGCATAAGAAGGTAGACTCTGAAACCCTAAGTCCTAGGGTGGTGCGTAGCAAGGTGGGAGTCAGCTCTATGTCAACGCCAGCAACTCTGGTGGAGTACCTATTATCATCAACCCTCTCAAGGTTGTGATAAAACTGTGCACATAACTCCTGGTTTACTGTATCAGTGCAGTAAACCAATTGGTCCAGTTGATAGTACTCTATCATTTGGATAGATGGCTGACAAAACTGGGTATAAAAGGTCCTATTTACATATCTAGGTTTGATAGGTTCAAAAATATAATTAGCAAAGGTATCCCTAAGATGTATAGTAGGGAATCTGATATCTGCTGATGGAAGTCTATCTGGATTAGGATCAACGTGTCGGCGTTTCCTATTTTCAACAATTTTGCCAAAAATTGACAGAAATAAGCAGAAAATTTATGTAAGACTTGATCGGGAAGGATTGAGATTATACCTAGGAGGCATTGCCAAGTGTTGAGGGAAGATTAAATGGGTTGAAGGCGCCTTGGTTGCTAGAATCCGCACGCGGAAGATGAGTTTGGCGTCGGCAGAAACACGAACAGAAGGAATCTGTTCGATTTCTAAAGATGGGAATTGAAGGCGCCTTAAGTGTATTTAAGGCGCCTTGAGTAGCTTTAGAAGGCGCCTCGGATCGATCCGAGGCGCCTTAAGGTGATGCGGCGGGAACTTTCCCGCCACTCTTGGAGGCGCCTTTCAGTGTGGGAGGCGCCTCCACGAGGCGCCCTATATTTTAAATAATTTAATAAGGAAAAAAATTTTAAAGTTAATGGAATAATTTTTGAAATTTAGTTTTTAAAATGATTTTTGAAATTTAGTTTTTTTAAATAATTTTTGAAATTTAGTTTTTAAAATAATTTTTGAATTTTTTTTTTTTTGAAATTTCGTTTTTTAAAATAATTTTTGAAATTTAGTTTAAAATAATTTTTGAAATTTAGTTTAAAATAATTTTTGAAATTTATTTTTTAAAATAATTTTTTTTTTTGAAATTTAGTTTTTAAAATAAATTTTTTTTTTGAAATTTAGTTTTTTTTAAATAATTTTTGAAATTTAGTTTTTTAAATAATTTTTGAAATTTAGTTTTTAAAATAATTTTTGAAATTTAGTTTAAAATAATTTTGAAATTTAGTTTTTGAAATAATTTTTGAAATTTAGTTTTTAAAATAATTTTTTTTTGAAATTTAAGATAATTTTGACAGTTAAAAATAATTTTAAAAATAATTGTTAATTAACTCAATTTTAATTTCTTAGTCATCTCACCCGATCTAAATTGTCAATCAGGGAATCCTATAATTGTTGTGAGATGAATTATTGTTAAATTTGAGGGTCTGGTTTAACTTGATGTTAGATTCAGGTTCAGCTTTGGGTTCAACAAGCATTCTTTGGATAAACTTCTGGGCTATGGTGAGTCACAAGGAGCTCATTAAAGTAATCATGCCTTCGAGGTTTTCCAAATAGTCCTACCCATTGAACTTAATACTAATCCTTGGTATAACTAGTTAGGATCCATTTAAGGGTAGCTTCGGTCAGTTCCACTTGGCCAAATGCACCAGGTCGAAGTCATATCTTCTTAGACATGCGATGCCCAAGCTTCCCTAACGTACTATCATCCAAAAACTTTACCAATACTGTGGGTCAAGTTAAACCTAGCCCTTTTTAATTTAACCTTAATTACCCTGCTAGGTAATCTACTCTTGTTTTACACATTTCGAGTAGATTAGGTTTAGTTACCCTATCGGGTAGTTCAGTTGGGGGTGTCGGCTAGTCTGGATCCTCCATCTATCTTTGATTTTGATTTTTAAATTTTGAATTTAATTTCAAATTTTAATTTGATTTTAAATTTTGAATTTTTAATTTGATTTTGAATTTAGAATTTATAATTTAATTTCGAATTTTAATTTGATTTTGAATTTAGAATTTTGAATTTATAATTTAATTTCGAATTTTTAATTTGATTTTGAATTTTGAATTTATAATTCAATTTCGAATTTTAATTTGATTTTGAATTTAGAATTTTGAATTTATAATTTAATTTAGAATTTTGAATTTATAATTTAATTTTGAATTTTTAATTTGATTTTAAATTTTGAATTTTGAATTTATAATTTAATTTGAATTTATAATTTAATTTTAATTTTGAATTTTAAACTTTTAAGATCGTTTTTCTTTTGGCTCCCCCTGGATCATGGCCTCGATATGATCTATCGAGGTAGTGTATTTGATCCTTCGGAACCCAGTATTGGCCAAGTCCAACTTGATTGATCAATTTGGACTTGGGGACCCATGCTTGGACTGATTTACTACTTTGTTTGTTTATTAAGGATAAATAAGATCTATATTTCTTTTTACTTTTATATCCCAGCCCAGTTTTGTTATAGACGGCTCTTTGTGTCCCAAGAATTAGGTCCAAATTCTTGGATCCCAAAGAAAACTGTTCTAAAGTATTTTTTAAATCTTTTACCTGATTTTTCAAACTAGCATTTTCTTCCTCAAGTTTTTGAACTTAAGTTGAATATCCAGTTTGAACTTGATCAGGTAAGGAATTAGTGTTTGTCACTTCTTTAAGGACAGCTACTTCCTTTAGAAGTGATTTAATCCTAAGGTTTGACTTAGCTAGTTTGCGAAGTAAGTAATTAACTAAATTATTAAGCCTTGGAATACTTACAGTGGAGTTTGGCCCTTCTGAAATGGATGCGGATCCGTGGCTTTGCTCGGACTCGGCTTCTGACTCGCTCTCGATGATCTAGTCCCGGGCCATCAGTGCGAGTAGACTTGTTTGATCAAGTTCATCGTCGTCATCCTCTAAAGAAGATTCGTCCCAGGTTGCCTTCAGGGCCTTCTTTCTTCTTTGCTTTTTGGCCTCCTTTTGGTTGGGACAGTTGGCTTTGATATGCCCCTTCTGGTTGCACCCATAACAAGTGACTTCAAACTTTACCTTTGAGTTTGGTTGGGCCTCCTTGGATTGAACTACCTTCTTCAGATCTTTCTTGTTGAAGGCATTCTTCTTCTTGTAGAGCTTCTTCACAAGATTCACGAGTTCACTGGTCAGTTCATCTTCTGAATCTTCTGAGTCGGGTTCGTCTTCTGATTCTGATTCAATTTTTCGCCGTACTCTTGATTCCCGTGTTTGACTCATGCCTGCAACTAAAGCAATACCCTTCTCGGATGGCTGTGCATTAGTTTGTTCATGAAGTTCAAATTCAGAAAATAACTCGTCTAACTTTAAGGAAGATAAATCCTTGGAGACCTTGTAGGCATCTACCATTGATGCTCATAATGTACTCCTTGGAAACGAATTTAACGCATACCTTATGACGTCCCGATTTTCGACTCTCTGTCCAATCGCATGAAGAGAGTTGAGAATGTCCTGGATGCGCGCATAAAGCTGGCTCGCCGTCTCACCTTCCTGCATTCTTAAATTATATAATTTATTAAATAATAAATCCCTTTTACTTACTTTTGTGTCAGTGGTGCCCTCGTGGAGTTCGATCAGCTTTTCCCAGAGTTCTTTTACGGAAGAGAACGGGCCGACTCTGTTGAGCTCTTCTTTGGTAAGACCGCACTGAATGGTGCAGGTAGCTTTGGCGTCGGCTTCCACCTTTTTGATAAAGGTTGGCTCCCAGTTCTCACAGGATGTAGGCTTACCGTCTGTATCAGTTGGTAGTTGTATTCCTGTCTTGACTATCATCCAGGTGTCGAACTGGATCTTCAGATATATCTCCATTCGCCCCTTCCAATATCCGAAGTCTTCTCCGAAAAATAGTGGGGGACGAACAGTGCTATATCCTTCTTGTTGAGTCATTTTAGATCTAATAAAAACAAAAACAAGAAGATCTATTCCAACACTGAGTCTTGGATTAGTAGTGCGGGAGGAAGCAGGAAAAAAATAACGAGCTCAAGTGGTATTTACCAACTTTGAGCAACACTGATTAGAAAAGAATTAGAATTTTAGCTAACTAGCTAATTTCTAATTGACTCTGAAACAAAATACCACGAATAAAAATATTTTGAATGGTGGTTGCACCCATTAAAAATAACCCCGCTCTGATACCAATTGTTGGATCGAGACGCGCTAGAGGGGGGGTGAATAGCGCTCGCAGCTATTTCGTTTTCGTTTATCGGAATCGTAAAACTATCGGAGTTAAAACACGCAGCGGAATAAAGAACGAACACACACAGAGAGACACGAGAGATTTTACTTCGTTCGGAGCCTAAGGCGACTCCTACTCGAAGGCCCGCGATCCTTGATCGCTTTCCGTGGGCAACAACTATAAGCTCGTTAAAAGATTACAATTATGAGTACAATTAAAAGCTATAAGTATTATACCGACAACAAGAAATGCTAAATCTGAAGCTTCGGGTCGTCGGGCACTTGTAGCAACACTTCGGAACGTCTTTTGGAGCAGCACGTTGATGAAAGATCACTTGGTATTTGTTGGTTTGAGTTGCTGGTCGAACCCCCCTTATAAACAGTGTTCAAGGCGCCTTAAACAAGCTCCAAGGCGCCTTAAACGAGAGTTTTATCCCGATCTGCTCGCTGTGATAACCCTTTGACTGCCGCGACCTGAAGGCGCCTTCAACCTCTTCAAGGCGCCTCCAATCAGTCTAAGGCGCCTTCAACCCATCCAAGGTGCCTTAAGCATGCTCCTTGCGCCAGCTCAGGATTTTGAACCCGAGGCGCCTCCAAGCCCCATGGAGGCGCCTCGGACACTGTTCATCTGAGGCAAATCTTCGTTATTTTGTACCTGCAAGACATGTTAGTCCCAAACAACATCCTGCAACACAAAGTTAGCACAAAATAACAATATGGATAATAAAGAATGTTTAGGACAGTCTCCGGACTGTCCGGGTCTGACTTCGGATTTCCGACCGGAAACCCTAGGTCGACCCGACGCGTACTGTTCCCTCTACGGGGAACGCGTCCTCACCTACTCCACTCAGGAGATTTACCTGTTGCCAGTGCGATCCTCTAGATCGACTGGACTTTTGCTCAACACTCGATACTTCCGGACTTTCTGCTGGACATCCGCTTCCCGGCTAGTCCAGTCTTTCACCTGGTTCGCGACACCAGGACTTTCCACCTAGGGTTACCACCCCCTAGGACTTTTTGCCTGAAGTCATCGACCTGCCAAGACTTTCCGCATAGGGTTACCACCCCCTATGACCTAGGGTTACCACCCCCTAGGGTTTATCCCTTTGCCTAACCGCAGCTAGGACTTTCCTGAAATCCTCAAGTAGACTTGTTAGAATACAAAACACCTTAACTTTGAATTCTTTGCCATTATCAAAACACGAGTTCGATCGTCGGATGCTTCCCGCACCAACACTCTTCAGTGGGAAGATGGAGGACGACCTTGACTGTTCAGCGTCCGCTCGGATCGGATTGAGAAGAGGTGGATCGACCGGATTTCACCTGCATAAAAGAAGAATAAATCAGTTAGACCAAAAGGAGCGAGGACAAAGAAAGCGCTTACCCATGCTGCTCGGAAGCTTTGTTCGGATCGGGCTCAATCCAAATATGTATAACACCCACTCGTGAAGTAACTTATTGATACTGAACCTCTGGCCGGCTAATAGATTGGCTGCATGAAGATAATCCGGCTGGCTCTTGTATTTACAGAGGTCCGGCGGGCTCGGCACAGTGGTCTGCCATTGGGTGCGAATGGAGGGCCGTTCGGGAAATCGAAGGTAAAAATAATTTTCCTTCCAATGCTTGTTCGAGGTCGGCATCTTGTCGAAAAAGACAAGACCGATCCGCGATTGGAAGAGAAAAGTACCCCACTCGGACTGTTTGGGATAGTAAAAGTAATGGAAAATTATGGGGACTAAGGGAATGTCGTGCAGCTTGAAAAGGACTACTACGCCACACAACAACATAAAAGAATTGGGGACAAGTTGGCCGAGTGGGATGCGGAAATAATTACAAACCTCAGGGATAAAAGGATGTAGAGGAAAGCACAGACTGGCCACAAATTGGTCGCGAAAGAAGCAAACAGTGTCGGTCGGCGGATTGTGGGGCCGATCGGAAGAGGTGGCCAAAACTAGTCTATGGTCAGGAGGAAGTTCGAATTCATTAAGGAAGCGTTCCGCGTCATCCTCGTCAAACCGGCTTATCATGGTCATATACCATAGGCCAGGAGAGGGATCAGAAGGCTGAGAAGAACTTGCCATCGCCGGAACAGTAATGGAGAAGGTGGAAATTGGGAGGAAATACAAAGGCTTGAAGACGATAAAGGGGGCAGCGACCAGAAGACAAGAACTTGACAAAAAAAACACATGGGAAACAGAGAAGAAAGGCGGAAGAACCTTACAAAGAAGTTGAGGATCGAAGGAAAGAGGCGGGGAATCGTCGGAGAACGGAAAATCGGAGTCGCCGGAACGCTGAAGCACCAAAGAAGGCTGCGGGACACGCGAAAGCAAAGGTGTGGCAGAGGAAGAAGGTGAAGGCTTTATAAGGTCGGGCCCGATCGGCCTCGACCGTCGGATGCAGGTCACAGGAACCAAGGCCCACATCGGGACGTTCATTTCAAACCACCGATGTCCCCTCGGACACATCGTCGAGTCGTACGATGACGCTAGTGGAGGCGCCACGTGGCACCATGCCACAGGGGCGCATTTAATGAGCGCCATTATGACGCGCAGCGCGCGTGCTCGGTCTTAATAAAGAGGATTTGCACGAATTCCGAGAAGATCCGAAGGGCGTCAATGTTGACTGTCGACACGGTAGCAAAGCCAGTGGCAGTAAGAGGCCGAGCGGCCGTGAGGAGAAACATTTCAGAAAGTGGCAGAGCGGTGTCACTCCGGCCGACCAGCAGTCTAGTCAGTCAGACTTAACGCCTCCTTCAACTAGACTTGAGGGGGAGACATGTGATTCGGTGGTAAGGACGGGGGACCCTCGTTGGCGGAAGGTCAACGACACATGAAGGTTAAAGGTCAAGAGATTCAACCATGAGACCCGACCGACCGGACTGAGAGAGCCAACCGATCGGGAATCCCTCGAGCCGAATGAAAGACAACCCGACTAGGGGTCGGGTTTCCGATGCTCAAGGTAAAAAGGTTTCAGGGCCGAGCAGGCTGTCCGTTCGGCCGGGGCACAAGGCAACAAGGACAGGCAGGAGCAATCTCATCCGAGCATACGACCGAGAGTCCTCCTAGTCGGACCGATACCTACAACTGGGACAGAAGTGATATGCCTGCTGAGCGGCCGAACCGCTCGGCCCTGGAACAGACAGGAGGCGCAAGAGAACAAAGGAGACAGGGGATAACATCATCCTCGAGACATCTGCCGCCGACAGGTAGCAGGGTTGGCGGTCGAGCCGTACACAGGATCATACGGTGGAAGCTTCCACCGTCACATCCGGGATATGCTCGGACGATTGCGGAATGGCGTCAGGGGTACTTTTCTGACACTGGCTCGTTAAGGTATGTTTGGGGAAGTGTGCACGCATCGAGAAGCGTGCCCGCGCCTCCCCGGGGTCCTATATAAGGACCCCCAGACGTCGACGAAGGTATGCGCAATCCTCACTGTAGCCACAGTTACGCTGCCTCTCTCATTTCTCGTTGCCTGACTTGACCGTCGGAGGGCCATCGTCGGGAAACCCCTCCCGACTCAGCTTCTTTGCAGGTCCATCGGATATATTCATCGTCGGCCAAAGACAGCGGAGCGTGCCACGTCCCCAGCGTCCATCGACTCAGCGCTCGGACAGGATCATACATCATATGCATATCACCCAACATCACCTCTTTTCACATTAAACTTGGAGTAAGTCCAACAAATTAATGCTTTAAGTTAAAGTTAATCCATTAATTATAAAATCGTATCTCAATGATCTGAACATGTCTAATTTCAAGTTAGGCTTGGAGTGAGTCCAATAATCCAAACTTGAAATTAAACTCTAATTCTTATCATATTAATGAAATGTATAAATTTTAATATTTTTATAAGGGTTTTAATTATCTAGGTCTCTTCAATCACATATAAAGAAGGCATGCAAAAATTTATAAACTATTTACATGGTATAACATTGCATAATCATGGCATCAATAATGAAATCTAACATGTCATAGATTATGACATAATTCATGACATAGTTATAATAAATTAATTTAGGAAATAAATATATTAAATAATTTGATTTCATAAATAATAATTCCTTAATTAGATTAGGAAATAATTTTTAAATATAATTCCATATTTTATTAAAAAAAAATCCAAATAATGAAGTTCCTTATTAAATTAGGAAATAATTGGTTTTTTCCTAACAAATTAGGAAATATATTGTAAGATTAAAATTTCCTAACAAATTAGGAAACAATTTATAATATTAAAATTTTCTAACAAATTAAGAAACATATCCAAAATTAGAATTCCTAACAAATTAGGAAACATATCCACAATTTAAAATCTTTTATATCATATTAGGAAACAAATTTCTTATATGAAATTTCCTAAATTTTCCAAATTTAACTTTACAACAACCTATAGCATGCTAAACAAAGATTTACAATTTATGTTGAAACACGGGTGGCTCTGATCCACTATTGGGTATTTCTATGCGCATTTTAAAAATTTGTTTCAAAACACGGGTGGTACTGTTAGTACAATCGTCATCGGGTCAAGATTGATTAGTTTGACTAAGCTCGAGTTGACTTGAGCTTGAGTTTTAATGTTTGACAATATGCGAGAGAGAAGTCAAGTAGGTCAAGGGAGGATCAGATACTTGTCTAGGAAAGTCCTAATTTGAGGTTAGACAATAAAAAGTCCTAATTGGAGATGGAGTAAAGTGATGTTGAATTTCCATCCACCAAGAGACAATCTAAAGAAAAAAAGAGCAAGTAATGTAAGGGTCCTCATTGTAAACCCTAAAAGTCGTTCTTGATTGTATTTGGTGCTTACGTTCTTGTTTTCTTATTGTATTCTTGTGCTTGAGCTTGTATGAGACTTTTTTGCCTCCAGGAAAGAGGTTTTCATAGTGCATATGTGTGAGTGAGGAGTGAACTCTTAGATTAATCACCTCAAGGAGGTGAATACCAATTAAAACTAAAGTGTTAGTATTACTATTTTCTACTACAAATCAAGTTCAAAGAAGTGATCAAAGCGATTCACTACCCTCCTCCCTTGCCCTCTAGCTGTCTACATATCCTAATAAGCACAAGACAAAAAGTCTAAGTAAGTCATGGTTGACTGGACACTTGGTGATCATAAATCCAATAGGTAGTTGGTAAGAGGAAAGACTAAGTGGTTTGCAATTGACCAGACACTTGCCAGTAGGAAGTCCAACAAGGAGTTGGCATGAGACGTAATGTCTTGGCAAGTCAAGGTTGACCGAATGCTAAGCAATAAGGAAGTCTTGATAGGTCAAGGTTGACAAGATACTAGGTAACGAAGAAGTCTTGTTAAGTCAAGGTTAATCGAGTACTAGAGAATTGGAAGTCTCAACGTATTAAGATTGACCAAATATCAAACAAAAGAAGTCCTGGTAGTTTGAGTTCAATTAGATACCAAACAAAATGAGAATTCGACTTTGATAAGACTGAAATAAGAGTTTTAATTAATTAATAGGGTGTATCAATTGACTAATGGATGCAAAATTCCTAAAACTTCAAAAAAATATAGTTATTATAGTACTGTTGTAATGTTGCTACAATGCTGCTACATTAACCGTGAATAATATTTTGTTATAGTTACTATTGGTGCAGGGAGCACCAGACGATCTAACCTATGTTTTGATAATCGTAATGCTTCAAAAGTTAAGATGTCTTGTGATCTAACAAGTGTCACTGAGCTTGTAAGAAAATCCTAAGTGTTCTTAGGCAAAAGCCCTAGTGGATTCTAGGTAGGTACAAAATCCTAGGGGAAGGTAACCCTAGGTCATAGGGAGAGGTAACCCTAGGCTATGGAAAGTCCTAGCTGTAGTTAGGCAACGAAGTCCTGGTCTGAGGGACTAGGCGAAGTCTTGGCGGGTAGAGGACTTTGGGCGAAATTCTAGAGTCGAGAACTCTAGGTGAAAATCCTGGGGGTCACGGACACCAGGTGGAAGTCTAGACGGGCCATGGAGCGGGCATTCAGCATGAAGTCCTGGAGTCTTGGACACTACGCAAAGGTCCAGATGGTCTGGAGCACCGGTCTGGCAAAAGGTAAACTCTCCTTAGAGGAGTAGGTGAGGACACGTTCCCCGTTGAGGGAACAGTAAGCGTCGATTTGACCTAGAGTTTTTGAAAAATCTGAAAGTCAGAACCGAACAATTTAAAGATTGTCAAAATATCTTTTTGCCTATTATTCTAACTTTATTTTGCAGATAACTAACATTTTACAAGTTGAAGTTTGCGACCTTGATCGGTCAACCGAACCTCCGAATCGGTCGATCGAACCCCAGAGATCAGATTAACTCACAGCGGGGTTTCGACCAAGGGGGATCTGTCGACCGATCAAAGTCGAGTCAAACCTGATCTCGAGATCAGTGAATTCAAATCAGGCTTAACTTGACTATAAAAGGAGGTCTCGACCCAACACTGCAAAACAACGAATTCCAACCATCTTCAGCTTCTGCGCACTGCTCTAAAAGATCTCTACGACGCCAAAACTCTACTCCGACGACAACCACGCAAAAGCTCCAACTTTCCAAGTCGACGGTATTTTTTTAAGTTACTTATATTCAAATTGTAATCATTCTTTTAATTTTCTAAATCTATAGTGGTTATCCAATGAAAGCGATCAACGGTCACAGGCCTTGGAGTAGGAGTCGTCAAAGCTCTGAATCAAGTAAAAGAAACGTATTAGCATTGTTTTACTTTTCTTTCTTTATTCCATTGTGTTTATCTCCGATTGTTTTTAAAAACGTACGAAATAGCCACGAGCGCTATTCACTCCCCCCCCCCTCACCCACCCTCTCTAGCGCATCTCAATCCTACAGTTACAGCAACAGTCAATTAATAGACATTGTAGCAGCATACAAAAACTTCAAAATCTACTTCGATTCAACTGATGGCATCCATCGACTAATGTTTATATTAGTCGACTAATATCGATCGGGGACCAAAGAAAAGCAAGTTGAAGTAGATCTATTCGACTGCAGGATTCGATTGTTAATAGTCGACTGTAACATTTATTAGTTGATTGTTGGTGGTTAAATAAGTCAAGAAAGAGTTGTTCTATAGGTTTAAATGGTTGGATTCGACAAGGTTGTCGACTGATGGGTAAGATCAGTTGATTGTCAAACAAAACTCAACCCCGACTTGAAGGTCATAAAAGAAAGGTTTTGAGGAGATTTTCATAGCCAATTCTTAAGGATTTGGAGATAAAGTGTTGTTGTATTTCTCACCATTAAGAGACAATTCAAAGCTATAAAAGAGCAAGTAAAATAAGGTTTTTATTGTAAAATCATTCACTTTCATTTATATTTGCATTTTTAGTTCTTATTAGATTATTGTGAAAACAAGTTGTAAGAGACTTTATAGCCTCCATAAGGTATCCGACAGAGAAAATTTAGTGACAGTAGATCGCTAAGACTAAGCTTGGATCAATCATCCTAAGAATGAATACTAAGTAAAACTAAGACATTATACATGTGGCGTCAAGTTTGATTCCAATATTCCGCTGCTCATTTAAACAATGAGCCCGTAATCAAGACAAAGTGATCGAAGTTATTCACCCCCATCCCTTAGCTCACACGAATCCTAACATAAACAAGCTTAACTAAAAGTTTGATAACATTTAAAGGAATTAAATTCAAATCAAGATTAAACCAAACTTAAGCTGGTAAAAAAATCAAATTAAGTTTGAACAATTTATTTCAACGGCTTAGTTAATTTAATTTCGGTCTGTCTTAATTTAATTATCTTATTAAATAAGTTTCAAAATCATAAAATTGAATTGATTTGGATTGACTCTGCTATTTTAATTTTAACCTAATTTCTTTTTTAAAAAAAAACTCCCCGTTTCATTGTCGTCACTGCTGCTGTTGATCTATTTGCTGTCAATTATATATTTCAATAAATAATTTCTTACTTAACGGAGTATTAAAGAAAAATTAAGATATTTTTAGCGGTATTTCAAAGATAATTAATGAACTTGTGCATTAAATTAAACAATTATTCAATTAAAGAATCAATTAATTCGCTCAATTTAATTTAATTTAATTTAATTTAATTGTGGCTTCTCCGTAGCAAATCGCCGAACCGCCTGAGGATCTGCCTCTTCTTTTTCCGCTGCGCAAACGAGTCCCATCCGCCTACCGCCACCGCCTTCACCTCATCCTGCTCCTCCTCCGATGGGATCCTCTGTTTTGGCGAGTGCTCCGCCGAGTCAAATATGGACCCCTCAAACCCGTACATGTCTCCGCCCGCCGACCGCCGCCGCCAGTTTTCCGACCGGTACTTCGCCGTCCGCTTCGCCTTCGACGGCTCAAGATCGATCACGTCCGGTGAAACCAGCAGGCTCTGTAGCTCCCTGACGCTCTCCAGCGCAGCCAACTCGCCTTCCTTGGCGCACTCCAACTCCTGCTTAGTCACCCGGAGAGCGTCCTGAAGCTGCGCATTCTCCCGCCGGGCGATCTCCAGCGCCTCCTTCACCACCGAAGCCTCATTGATGGCCTGCTTCACGATGTCCCGGAGCTTTGCCGATTCCTCCCGCGCCACCCGGTGCTTCTGCGCCGTCCGCGCGCGGTCCATCCGCGCATCGGCCAGATCGTCCTCGCACGTCCGGACGCACTCCAAGAACCCAGCCTCCTTCGCCTGCCACGTCACCAATGACTCCGCCGCCGCCGCCTTCGCGCCGCGTAGCCCCGCGCGGAGCCGCTCGATCTCGCCGCGCGCGGCCTCGAGCTCCACCTTAAAGCGGCTGGACTCGGTGGCAACCTCCTTGAGGGCGAGCGCGAGGCCGTCCATGGCGCGCTTGCTCTTCTCCTCTGCCGCGAGCGCTAGGCGGAGTTCGTTCCGCAGCGCGGCAACCTCGTCGCCCTGGTGGCCGAGGGACGTCGTCGCCTGGAGCGATCTCAATTCGAGCTTGGTTTCCTCGAGCAAGATCTTGGTCTGCTCCAGCTGCTTCGTTTGAAAGGTCAAGGATTCGAGCATACGGCGCTCCGATTCCTTGGCCTTGTCGAGCTCGGATCCAAGCTCCAGCTCGATGCTGGCTTTGGATTGGACTTGGCATTCCCGATCCTCTAACACTTTCCACTGCACCTCTTCGAGTTCTTCCACGGATCGGCATCGCTCCTGGGCGGTCTTGTGGAGCTGCTGCCATCGGAGCACCACCACCTCGGCCTCGGCCTCTCCTTCTTTTGCCATTTCCTAATTTACAGCTGTACGGCGAATTAGGATTAATTAATTTTGTCCGAAACAGAGCCAACGATCATGGCATGGAGGAATCGGCAGGCAGGGAATAGAGTTGCTTTGAAATTAAAGAGGGCGAGGTTAAAGGCGCGCCGCCCGCTTGGCCGTGTAGCCAGATTCCGCGGGGCGACATCGTACCGTCGGAGATCAAGACGGTACGGAATGCTGGTGGGAACGATAATTTTTTCGAACTCATAATATATACTTTATTTATTTATTTATTTTCATGATTTTAGTATAAATATTGATCCGGCGGTACGAAAGGATCCCCGTCCTACAGAAAGTCCTGAGCCACATAAGAGGTCAAAGTCAACGGTCAACGCTGCGAGTATCCAGCTGAGCGGACGTGTGTGTCTGATTCTACATTACAGCTCGGCCTGATGTCGAGCTTCCGCCGCTCAGAAGACTCAAGCATGGCTCTAGCAGGGAGAAACAAGGGCCGAGCGGCCCTCCGCTCGGCTCGACAGATATGATTTCTTCGCTCGGCAAGATGGAGGCGGGACAATAGGATGATTGGCCAAGCGGACATCCCACTCGGCCCGGCCATGGGGTCGCCCGAAAGGCACTAGCCGAGCAGTTCCTTCGCTTGGCCCGGTAAAGGACAAAAGAAGCAGCTGTGATATCTTCTTAGGGAACAGTGTCGCCGATAGGCGGCATGGTCAGACAGAAAATCGTACGGTGGGAAGCTTCCACTGTCACGTCAGTGATATGCTCGTGCTATTAACGTATGGCGTCAGACACACTTTTTTGACACGCTCATTCCAGGTATGTTTTGAGGAGCATACACACCTCGAGGAGTGTGCACGCGCCTCTGGAGAGCCCTATATAAGGACCCCCAAACTTCGACGGAGGTATGCTCACTTCTTTACTATAGCTACAGTTTTCGCTTCCTCTTTGCTCTACTTCTTTCCGCCGAAGATCTTACTTGAGCATCGGAGGGTCATCGTCGAGAAACCCCCCCCCCCCCCCCCCCGGCTCAGCATTGTGCTTGCAGATCTACGACAATGGGAGATCTACACCTTCGAAGTCTTCGACCAGTCAACAGGAGCACCATATCCCCAGCGTCCATCGATTCAGCTCAGGACAAGATCAAATTTTGTGCCATCTGTGTGAACGCACCTGAATCCGAGCTAAGGAGATAGAAGAAGCTGGAGGTCAACACACTGTGACGCTCTCTCAGGAAGAACTCGACGCGCTCATCCAGGCGAGAGCAACCAAGATGGTAGAACAACAACAAAAGGCGTTAGCCGATCGGCTAGCGCAACAAGAAACATCGCCGTCTGGAGGCCGAGCGGCGCAAGAGGGCCGACCAAAGCAGCTCTCTATTTGGGGTCAAAACAAGGGACCGACCGGCACTCAAGCAAAAGCGTCGCCCGCCCCGATACCATTCCATCGTGCTCTGTTCCAGACACCGTCCGAGATTGCACAAGCCAATCGAGACCGGTCTTCATCAGATAAAGCTCCCGGTCAGGACGCAAGAAAAGGCAAAGCGCCTTAAGCTGACTCATCCCTTGAGCGGATCAACCACCAATTCTCCGAGACAATTCTGCAAGATCCTTTGCCAAGGCATTATGCTCCCTTGTCAATCGGAGAGTATAATGGAACAACCGACCCGGATGATCATCTAGGTAAGTTTGACAATGCCGCAACTCTTCATCAATACACAGATGGAGTCAAGTGCCGAGTCTTCCTTACTATATTATTCGGCTCGGCACAACGTTGGTTTCGGAGATTGTCGAACGGCTCCATTCAGAGCTTCAAGAACTTTCGAACGACCTTCCTCTACCACTTCGCAAGCAGCAGGCGCTATCAGAAGACTAGCATCAATATGTTCTCTATGAAGCAAGGGTCGAGAGAGGCTCTGCGGGCATACATTCAACGCTTCAACCACGCAGCCATGGGCATCCCCTCAGTCTCGTCTGAAACCATGATGCATGCCTTCACCCAAGGTCTCGTCGACGGGGACTTCTTCCGATCGCTCGTCAGGAAGCCGCCTCGCAACTACGACCATATGATGAAGAAAGCCAACGAGTATATCAATGTAGAGGAAGCTCATGCAGCCAGAAGGAAGGAGGCGTCGTTCGAACCATCGGCGCCAACCGAGCGGCAGTCGTCGTCCAGCCATCAGCCGCTGAGAGGACCACAGGCCGAGGGAGTGTGGCCACACCAGAAAGTAAGACCACATGTCGTCCAGCATGTTGTCGCAGAACGGCCGAGACCCAAGGGGAAGGTATGGACCCCTTTATTCTGCTCGTTCCACCAGTCTGCAACGCACAACACCCACAACTGCCGAGGATTCAACCCGGTCGCCCAACCAGTGCCTAGGAATTATCGTCGTCGGTCCCCCTCTCCTGACCGACGACACGAGTATCATCATGCCGATCATCGAGAGGAGACAAGGCGATCCCCGAGGCGGCCTCACCGGACCACAGAGCCAGCGAGAGCCGGACGTGAGCAAAACAGGTCGTCTGCTTGGGAAGAAGAGAATAGGAGTAATGCCGCTCGAGGGGAGATCAACATCATAGCTGGCGGGCCGACTGGCGAGGATTCTAACCGAGCCAGGAAGTCACAAGCTCGGCGGTTGGAAATCCATGCGGTAGGTTACAGCCGGGAGCATGCCAGCGGACCCGAGATCAGCTTCGGCCCCCGTGATCTCGAAGGAGTTGAAGTGTCGCACGACGACGCACTCAATATTCTAGCGGTAATCGCCAATTACACTATTCACCGTGTATTCTTTGACACAGGCAGCTTGGTCAACATCATTTTCAAGAAGGCATTCGACCAGCTCCAAATTGACCAAGGCAAACTGCTGCCAATGACAACCCCTCTATACGGGTTTACCGACAATGAAGTCTTGTCAATCGGCCAGGTCAAGATAGCCATCTCGCTCGGGGAGGAACCACTCCGGAGGACAAGGGCCACCAACTTCATCGTAGTAGATGCCCCCTCAACCTACAATGTCATTTTGGGGCAACCAGCTCTCAATGAATTCCGAGCGGTTGTCTCAACTTTCTGCAAGAAAATTAAGTTCCCGGTAGAAGATCGAGTCAGCGAAGTAAAGGGCGATCAGCTGGCCACGCGAAGATCCTATGTCGAGATGGTCAAGACCGAGGCAAAGTCCACTCGGAAAGCACCCCGGATGGAGGTAAGCACCATAACCGAGAAACCTCCTACTTTGATTTATGAAGAAAAAGAAGAGGTGCAGATACATCCGGGCCGAGCGGAGGCAACAACCTTCATAGCATCTAACCTAGAAGTCGGGCAGAAGGTCAAGCTGTGTTGGGTTCTTCGAGCCGCGAAAATGGCTTTTTCGCGTCGCGGAAACCCCGAAGGACCCAAAGCCGTAGATCCGTGCAAAGATTCGTATAAAAATTCGAAAAACTATTTCTTGTACGAGTTCAAAAACTGATCTACTACTTAGATCTATGAGGAAAAAGTGTTTACCCTTGATGCGATGCCCTTCGCGTTCCCGCTCGTCCAAATGATGCCGGATCTCAAGACCGTCAAGCGCCGGTCCTCTAGAAGTATCCACACGGACACACTAGATGGAGATGACCAAAAAACCAAGGTGTGCTAGCACCTATGTGGTTCGGCCAAGGGAGGAGAGGGAGAGGGAGAGGGAGAGCTTGAGAGGGAGAAGGAGGAAGATGCACACAAGTGAATGAAAAATGAATTTTTTTTCACCCAAAAATCAAGTGGCCGGCCACATTTCAAAATTCACATTAATTGCATTAATTGCAATTAATATGAAACCATAAAATCACATTAATTGCATTAATTGTAATTAATATGAAACCATTAAGAGAGTGGCTTTGTTACTTCCATGAGGTGGCACCCATGATGATGTGGAACATCATTATTGGTCCACCTAATGCCAACTCACCAATGAGGTGGCAAAAAGGTCAAGTCAAAATTGACCTTTGGTCTTCCTTCTCAAGTCAAGTCAAACTTGACTCAATCTCTACCATGGTGGATCTAATCCAACCATTTGATTCGAGCCAACTTAATATAATGAATCTAATTCATTAAATTAAATTGATTCAATGAGTCAAAATCTAAATTAGACTCATTTAACACATGAATCAACTTGAGTCGAACTCAAGTTAGCCCAATTAGGATTACTCTTAATCCAATTTGATTCATCAAATGAATCTAATCCTCTTGGTTCATCATATGAACCTAATCTCCACCTAATTGTCCTAAGTGTGTGACCCTATAGGTTCTTGTAACGTTGGCAATGCCCTAAACCCATTTAGGAGCATAAGTAATGAGCGGTATCTAGCAACACATCATTACTACCCAAGTTACAAGAATGTCGAGATCCGACATCACCTTGTGACTACCAATTGTGACTACTCACAAAATAATGACAAGTGTCCTTCTATCCTAGACATCTAGATTGATCAATATGAGGCATAGACCGTGTCATCCTCTAATCAATCTAAATCTTGAACTCCAAGTAGACTCACTCGATCAAATGAGCTCAACATCTAATGTTGACTCATTTGGGCATGGCCATGCGCTTAGTGGTCTCACTCTATCAAGAATAGCGATGTCGCTCCCGTCATATGGGAGGGATAGATCCCATCTACATCACTCACATCCCTCTGCATAATTCGTTACATACCCAGTAATCGCCTTTATAGTCCACCCAGTTACGGGTGACGTTTGACGAAACTAAAGTACATAACTCCTTATGTAGGGATCCATGGTGACTTCAGGTCTAAGGACTAATAGTCATACTAATAGCCACATGAGAAAGTATATGACACTCATATAACGATCCATGATACTTTCTCATGGCGGGTCATTCAGTATACATTCTCTAATGCATACCCATGTGTCAGCTTGATATCTCTATATCCATGACTTGTGAGATCAAGTCATCGAGCTGACCTACATGCTAGTCTTATTGTATTAACATTGTCCCTGAATGTTAATACTCGACTAGGAATGATTTAGAGTAGTGTTCCCTATATCATCTCACTATCGATTCAACTAATCGATTGATATAGGTATGAACCTTCTACTCAAGGACGCTATTATACTTAGTCTATTTGGCACTAATATAAATAAGTATAATAACCAAACAAATGCCTTTATTAATATACAAGAATATGATATACATGAGTCCATACAATCATCAAATGATTGGTTCTAGGGCTCTAACTAACAATCTCCCACTAGCACTAGTGCCAATCAGTATAGGCTCTAAGGCCTAAAGACCTAGTGTGACCATCATGCTTCCTCTGTGCCAAAGCCTTGGTCAAGGGATCTGCGATGTTAGCCTCTGTAGGTACTCTGCAAATCTTCACATCTCCTCTATCGATAATCTCTCGAATGAGATGGAAGCGCCGTAGTATGTGCTTGGTCCGCTGGTGTGAGCGAGGTTCCTTCGCCTATGCTATAGCTCCATTGTTGTCACAATAGAGCTCAACTGGGTCAGCGATGCTAGGAACCACCCCAAGTTCAGTGATGAACTTGCGGATCCAAACTGCCTCCTTTGCTGCCTCTGATGCAGCAATATACTCGGCCTCTGTTGTAGAATCAGCTACTGTGTCCTGCTTCGAACTCTTCCAGCTCACAGCACCACCATTTAAGAAAAACACGAACCCTGACTGCGATCGGTAATCATCCTGATCGGTCTGGAAGCTAGCATCACTGTAACCCTTTACAGTTAGCTCATCATTGCCTCCATATATCAAGAAATATTCTTTAGTCCTTCTTAAGTACTTAAGAATATTCTTGACCGCTATCCAGTGACTTTCACCTGGATCTGACTGGTATCTGCTCGTCATGCTCAAAGCATACGAGACATCAGGTCGAGTACATAGCATGGCATACATGATCGATCCTATGGCTGAGGCATAAGGGATCTGATCCATGCGATCTCTCTCCTCTTTAGAAGAGGGACCATGAGTCTTCGAAAGACTCACGCCATGTGACATCGGCAGAAATCCCTTCTGCATGGCAAACCGAAGGAGTACCTTGTCAATGTATGTACTCTGACTTAGGCCAAGCAATCTCTTAGATCTATCTCTATAGATCTGTATCCCTAGAATGCGGGATGCCTCACCTAAGTCCTTCATTGAGAAGCAACTCCCTAGCCAGGTCTTGACAGACTGAAGCATAGGGATGTCCTTCCCAATGAGTAGTATGTCATCCACATATAATATGAGGAAGACAACTATGTCCCCTACAACCTTCTTGTAGACACAAGGCTCATCTTCGTTCTTGATGAAACCAAACTGTTTGATCGCATCATCGAATCGAAGATTCCATCTCCGAGAAGCTTGCTTTAGTCCATAAATGGACCTATGCAGCTTGCATACTCTGCTAGTATGCTGTGGATCTACAAAACCCTGTGTCATGTACACATCCTCGAGTAGGTTTCCATTCAGAAACGCGGTTTTGACGTCCATCCGCCGGATCTCGTAATCGTGGTAAGCTGCAATAGCAAGCATGAAACGAATAGACTTAAACATCGCTACTGGAGAAAAGGTTTCATCATAGTCAATACCATGAATCTGCTTGAAACCTTTAGCTACGAAGCGACCCTTATAGATAAGTCCATCCATGTCAGTCTTTCTCTTAAAGATCCACTTACACCCAATGGGTTTTACCCCTTCAGGTGGATCAACCAAAGTCCATACTTGGTTGGTGTACATGGATTCCATCTCGGATCTCATGGCCTCTAGCCATTTCTCGGAATCTGGTCTCATCATAGCTTCCTGATAGGTGGTAGGCTCATCATCTATGAGCACAATGTCATCATGGTCAGACAAGAGAAATGAGTATCTCTCAGGCTGACGACATACCCTATCAGACCTGCGAAGAGGTATGTCTACTTGAACTGGTTGTTGTTCCTCAACTCTTTGTGGAACAACATCATCCACAACACTTTATGGTTCCAGTTCAACTTCCATCGAGGCATCGGTACTATTGTTCGCTTCTTGAACTTCTTCAAGATCGAAGCTGCCCACTAGTCTTTCTAGAAACAAAATCTCTTTCTAGAAAGACCCCGTCTTGCCACAACTACCTTGTCTTGACTGGAATGTAGAATAATATCCTTAGTTTCCTTGGGATATCCGATGAAATAGCACTTGTCGGATTTGGGTCCTAATTTGTCTGAGACTTGACGTCGTACGTAAGCCTCACAGCCCCAAATCCTCATGAAAGACACCTGGGCATCTCTCCCAGTCCATATCCTATATGGTGTCTTTATCACGGCCTTGGATGGAACTCGGTTGAGAATGAAAGCTGCCGTGTCTAGAGCATATCCCCATGGATATGTCGGAAGATTTGTGTGACTCATCATAGATCGTACTATATCTAATAGGGTACGATTCCTCCTTTCAGATACACCATTCCACTGTGGTGTTCCAGGAGGAGTGAGTTGAGATAAAATCCCACACTCAGCTAAGTAGTCACGAAACTCATGGCTTAAGTATTCACCACCTCGATCGGATCGAAGTATCTTAATACTCTTGCCAAGCTGGTTCTGTACTTCATTCTTGAATTCTTTGAACTTTTCAAAGGATTCGGACTTATGTGTCATCAAGTACACATAACCGTATCTACTGAAGTCATCAGTAAATGTGATGAAGTACCTATAACCGCCTCTAGCAGCGACATTGAAAGGGCCACATATATCACTATGTATGAGTCCTAACAAATCAGTCGCTCTCTCGCTGTGCCCACTAAAGGGAATCTTGGTCATCTTGCCTCGTAGGCATGACTCGCATATCTCATATGATTCAAAATCAAATGAGTCCAACAAACCATCCTTATGGAGTTGGGATAAGCGCTTGTCATTTATATGACCTAAGCGACAGTGCCAAAGGTAGGTTTGGTTCATGTCATTAGACTTGAACCTCTTGGTATTTACGTTATAGATAGGGCTCTCGAGGTCTAGAATATAGAGTCCGTTTATCAGAGGTGCACTACAATAGAACATATCGTTTAAATAGACAGAACAACATTTGTTCTTTATTATAAACGAGAATCCTTTCTTGTCCAAACAAGAAACTGATATAATGTTCTTAGTCAAGGCAGGCACATAACAACAATCATCTAATTCTAGTACAAGCCCAGAGGGAAGAGATAGATGATAAGTTCCTACAGCAATAGCAGCAACTCGTGCTCCATTGCCTACTCGTAGGTCTATCTCACCCTTCGTCAATGCCCTGCTATTCCTCAACGCTTGTACATTAGTACAAATGTGCGAAGCACATCCGGTATCTAATACCCACGATGAAGAAATAGAGAGGTTGACTTCTATAACATGTATACCTGAAGTAGAAATCTTATTTCTCTTCTTCTTAAGATCTTCCAGGTATTCTTTGGAGTTCCTCTTCCAGTGCCTTGCTTGTCCTTGATATAGGTGACAAAGATGCTTAACCATATCGTAAGCGCCCATCAACTCATGTTGCTTCTGAAGCTCAGAGTTCATGGTCGCGAGCATAAGACAGGACACATCTAATGCGTCATCTTGATGCTTCTTGTAAGCATCCCGGTCAGCTCGCGTGGCAGTGGCAGGAGGAGCCTCCGGAATGGGCTGCTCCAGAACGTACAGTTTACGTTCTTGGGTGAGAACTATTCTCAAGTTCCTGTACCAGTCCAGGAAATTTGCTCCGTTGAGCTTGTCCTTCTTAAGGACAGAACGCAGAGAGAAAAAGTTCGTATTCGACATCATGGTTATCTACAACAGAAAATTTGCAGAAATCATATTCTTTAAAAATCATTTAATTAGGCCTTTAATTAAATGATGCTCCCACTGAATTCTATAATTCTTGTGGGACAAGATCCACATCATACTAACCCTTGAGTTAGCTTTGGCTAATACGCCCAAGGCTTAGTATGATCGGTAGGTAACGATTACCAATTACATCTCTATGCAACTCTTGTTTATAGAATCAATATCTGCATTTATATTAAAACTCGAGTTAGCTTTGGCTAATACGCCCGAGAGTTAATATAGATGTGATTTTGACCTATCTTTTCCAACCGTTGGAATAATGCCTATAGTTGACTCGATCCAACCGAGTAACTAGGAATACTCAATCTAATTGAGTTTGTATTCACCCATGCGTTGATAGGCGGGACCAAGATTGTCCCTCCGTACCCTACCAAGATAATATGTATTGCTCTGCTTTGGCAGATTCAACAATACATGTGATCGAGGTAGTGATAGGTATCACGGCACGGTTAGGCATTTTAGAGTTGGTTCGATCTAGATCTAATCTAATCGAGAAGAATGCATCTTGTGCACGACTTAGATCTAATCTAATCGCAAGGGTGCATCATGTGCACGACTTAGATCTAATCTAATCGATAAGGCACTAATTAATTAATTAATTATTAAACATGCATCAAATACATAATAATTAATTAATTAATCTATTTATGATTTAGTCATGGCCCTACTACGATCTTCTCAAGCCAATGAGAAGATCGATTGGTCAACCTAGGGTCAACAGCTTCTCCAAGCGCCTCCCTTTGACCATCTTGTGTTGCTCGTGCCCCCCTTGGAACTCCGTCTCGTGTGGACCCTCCACCGCTCCAATTTGTACATTACAATTTGAAACTCGAGTTACATTCGAGTCTAAATCTAATTTACAGCAAGAAAATAAGAGAAGGCACGATGCGCAGGTCGCGAATATAATACAACACTCGCAAACACATAACGGCACGCAGGCCGTATTATGAATTACAACACAACCAATCATATTGGGCTTTGGGCCATGACTATCACAAATTAATATATAATTCAAAATTATATATTTTTCATAATTTTCTGTAATTTTAAAATTAATTTTTACAATTTTTACGAGTAAAATTTTCCGGCGGACCCGTTTAGCGGTTTCGGGCGCAATCGCGGAACGGATCCCCTTGCGGGGCTAGGAGCTTCGCCCCTACCCGCGATCTAACCATCGCGAGGGTTCCATTGCGATCCTACAGCGCCTAAAACCGCTGTCCCAAAACGATTTGGGCCGAGACATTGCCGTTTTGGAAAAATCTTCCCGGCGGGTTCGTTTTTAGCGATTTCGGGTGCAATCGCGGAGCAAATCCCCTTGCGGGGTTAGGGGCAGTACCCCTACCCACGATCTAACCATCGTGAGTTGCTCCTTTGCGATCTAATGACACCCAAGCCCGCTGTCCCAAAACAATTTGGGGCGAAACGAAGCCGTCTTGGAAAAATCTTTCCGGTAGCCGAAGCCTACAAGTGCCGAGACACTTGTGCTTCGCTTCTACAGAAAAATTACCCATAAAAACTATAAAAACTTAAATTTACAGAAAATTCACAGAATGTTTAGTTTTCATAAAACCAAAAATAAAACTCGTATTCGCCTTGCACGTGGCTCTGATACCACTGTTGGGTTCTTCGAGCCGCGAAAACCGCTTTTTCGCGTCGCGGAAACCCCGAAGGACCCAAAGCCGTAGATCCGTGCAAAGATTCGTATAAAAATTCGAAAAACTATTTCTTGTATGAGTTCAAAAACTGATCTACTACTTAGATCTATGAGGAAAAAGTGTTTACCCTTGATGCGATGCCCTTCGCGTTCCCGCTCGTCCAAATGATGCCGGATCTCAAGACCGTCAAGCGCCGGTCCTCTAGAAGTATCCACACGGACACACTAGATGGAGATGACCAAAAAACCAAGGTGTGCTAGCACCTATGTGGTTCGGCCAAGGGAGGAGAGGGAGAGGGAGAGCTTGAGAGGGAGAAGGAGGAAGATGCACACAAGTGAATGAAAAATGAATTTTTTCACCCAAAAACCAAGTGGCCGGCCACATTTCAAAATTCACATTAATTGCATTAATTGCAATTAATATGAAACCATAAAATCACATTAATTGCATTAATTGTAATTAATATGAAACCATTAAGAGAGTGGCTTTGTTACTTCCATGAGGTGGCACCCATGATGATGTGGAACATCATTATTGGTCCACCTAATGCCAACTCACCAATGAGGTGGCAAAAGGTCAAGTCAAAATTGACCTTTGGTCTTCCTTCTCAAGTCAAGTCAAACTTGACTCAATCTCTACCATGGTGGATCTAATCCAACCATTTGATTCGAGCCAACTTAATATAATGAATCTAATTCATTAAATTAAATTGATTCAATGAGTCAAAATCTAAATTAGACTCATTTAACACATGAATCAACTTGAGTCGAACTCAAGTTAGCCCAATTAGGATTACTCTTAATCCAATTTGATTCATCAAATGAATCTAATCCTCTTGGTTCATCATATGAACCTAATCTCCACCTAATTGTCCTAAGTGTGTGACCCTATAGGTTCTTGTAACGTTGGCAATGCCCTAAACCCATTTAGGAGCATAAGTAATGAGCGGTATCTAGCAACACATCATTACTACCCAAGTTACAAGAATGTCGAGATCCGACATCACCTTGTGACTACCAATTGTGACTACTCACAAAATAATGACAAGTGTCCTTCTATCCTAGACATCTAGATTGATCAATATGAGGCATAGACCGTGTCATCCTCTAATCAATCTAAATCTTGAACTCCAAGTTAGACTCACTCGATCAAATGAGCTCAACATCTAATATTGACTCATTTGGGCATGGCCATGCGCTTAGTGGTCTCACTCTATCAAGAATATAGCCCGAACTCGCTTAACGAGTTAGGCTTGTTAACTTTGATAATCAAGCTAATAACGAGCCGAGCTCAAATCGCGAGCTTGATAATTCTAAAACGAGCCGAGCTCGAGCCTAATATTGTTCAGCTCGGTTTGGCTCGTTTACATCTCTAATGTCTTCATATGGTCAACACATGAGCTGCCCGGCATTTCCCAGAGCATCGCACAGCATGAGCTCCACGTCCGACCGGACGCTCGGCCGGTGAAGCAGAGGAAGAGAGACTTAAGCGCTAAGCAGAATCTGATCAATCAGGCGGAGATTGATAAGTTGTTGTAAGCCGGCCACATACGCGAGGTTCAGTTTCCGAGTTGGCTCGCCAATGTGGTGCTGGTCTCCAAGCCGGGCAATAAATGGAGGGTCTACATCGACTTTCGAGATCTCAACAAGGTGTACTCGAAGGACTTTTATCCCTTGCCCCGGATCGATTAGATGGTAGACTCCACGGCTGGGTGCGAGCTGATATGCATGCTAGACGCATATCAGGGGTATCATCAAGTGTCGCTCGCCCGTGAAGACCAAGAGAAAGTCAGCTTCATCACCGCCGACGGTACGTACTGCTACAACGTAATGTCATTCGGTTTAAAGAATGCAGGAGCCACCTACCAGAGGCTGATGAACAAAATCTTTCGGCGGCAGATCGGCCGCAACATGGAGGTATATATTAATTAAATCCCTCCGAGCCGACGATCTCTGTGCAGATATCAAGGAGACCTGCCAGACCCTTCGGGCGTACGACATCAAGTTGAATTCCCAGAAGTGTCTGTTCGGCGCTAAAAGTGGGCACTTCCTGCGGTATATCGTCACCGAACGGGGCATTGAGGTAAACCCCAACAAGGTGAAAGCCCTCCAAGGCATGCCACTGCCAAGAAACTTGAAGGAAGCGCAACGCCTCATCGGTCGGATAACAACATTGTCGCAATTCATCTCCAAGTCTTCCGATCGGAGTCTTCCTTTCTTCAAGATCCTGCGTCGAGCCACCAAGTTCCAGTGAGACGAGGGTGTGACCAAGCCTTCAAGGAGCTTAAGGCATATCTGAACTCACTACCTGTACTAGCTAAGCCTACTGCTAGTGAACCGCTTGGAATCTATTTGTCTTCAACCGAGCACGTTGTCGACTCGGTGTTGGTTCGACAGAACAACGAAGAACAGCCAGTGTACTTCTTGAGTCATATATTAAAGGATGCTGAATCTCGCTACACCGGTCTTGAGAAGCTCGCATTTGCCTTGGTACTTGCCGCTCGGAGGCTTCGCCCTTATTTCCTCGCCCACACTATCGTGGTGATGACCAACAACCCTCTAGGAAGAGTCCTGCTTAACCTAGAGGCGTCCGACCGGCTGATCAAATGGACAACGAAACTCAGCGAGTTTGATATACAATATCATCCCTGAACGACCATCAAAGTGCAAGCCTTAGTTGACTTTGTCATGGAGGTGCAAAACTCTGAGCCTGACTTGGTCTGGAAAGTATATGCGGATGGGTCGTCCACCCGACAGGGCAGTGGGATTGGCATACTGTTTGTCTCCCCATAAGAAGGGCGGATGCAGCTATTCGTTCGACTGGAGTACCGGGAAACTAACAATGAAGTGGAGTACGAGGCACTCATAGTCAGCCTACAAGCCGCTCGGCATGTTGGCGCCGACAAGGTTCTTATCCACTCGGATTCTCAATTAGCCGCTCAACAGCTGGCTGGAGCCTTTGAGATCAGCAACACGCGGCTCAAGTTGTACGTTGAAGTCTTCAAAAAATTGAAGGTAAACTTTCAAGAGGTGATCATCTAGAAGATCCCCCGAGCAGAAAATCAAGCGACGGACGAGCTGGCCAAATTGGCAAGCTCACTCTCGTCGGTCGTCATTACGAAGCCAATTGAGCAAGTATCTTTGGTGGCACACGTAGATCGGATGGAGATGCTCACTTTCCCTAGCGATTGGAGAACGACCATAGTAGAGTTTCTACGATCAGGAGCCTCACCGTCCGATCAGGAGGAAGCTCACTTACTGAGGAGGAGAGTCGGTCGCTTCACCCTAATTAGGGACCAACTCTACAAGAAGACCTTCTCCAGGCCATTACTGAAATGCATCGGATCAGAGGATGCCGACTATATACTGCAAGAAGTACACCAAGGCTCCTGTGGAGGATATCCAGGCGGTCGATCGCTAGCAAGGAAGATCCTGCTGGCCGGGTACTTCTGGCCGACTCTACAAGAAGATGCCGCTCGGACAGTTGCCAACTGTCTGTCCTGCCATAAGTATCACCACATTTCCCACCGACCGACCGAAGAGATGAAGGCCTCCACTGTGTCGTACCCCTTCGACCAATGGAGCATGAATATTATGGGACCCTCTCCCCATGGCGACCGGGCAGCGAAAGTTCTTGCTTGTCGCGGTGAACTATTTCTCCAAGTGGGTCGAAGCTGAGCCGCTGGCCAAAATAACCGAGCAGATGATCCAAAAATTCATCTGGCAGCATATCATCTGTCAGTTCGGCATTCCGCGTCGACTCGTCTCAGACAATGGTAGACAGTTCGCTGGACGGAAACTCAGAGAGTGGTGTGAGGGATATGGCATCCAGCAAGCCTTCACCTCCGTAGCATACCCTCAGAGCAATGGGTAAGCTGAAGTTGCCAATCAGGAGATTTTACAAATTTTACGAGTTCGGCTCAACCACATCGGAGGGAGTTGGGTGGTCGAGCTCTCCAGCATGTTATGGGCAATCCAAACAACCCCTAAGGAAGGCACGGGTGTAACCCCATTCCACCTCGTATACGGCGGGGAGGCAGTCGTCCCGGTCGAGGTGGGAGCCGAGTCCCATCGAATACAGCACTATGGTGAAGACAACGTCTAGCAGAGGCTTCTAGAGCTAGACTTCGTGGATGAGACGCGTGACAAAGCAGTCGTTCGGCTGATGGCTTATAGGCAGAGGATGAGGCAGAACTACAATCGAAGAGTAGTCCCGAGGCCGTTCCAGGTCGGCGACCTCGTGTGGAAGAGGGTGAAGCCGGTCAGCGATGTCACTAAACTAGAAGCTCCTTGGGTCGGGCCATTCAAAGTCGTGGAGAAGCTCCGCTTGAGCGCCTACTACCTAGAAGATGCAGACGGGTGACAACTAGAACGTCCTTGGAGCGCAAACCACCTCCAACCTTACCGAGTTTGATGAAAGGTGTGCTAATGTAATTGAAGTGTATCTTTCATTTTTCCTGTGCCCTCTGATTATAGGATTGAAATGAAAAATGAAAGGTTACCCAAATAGTCGTCGAGCGGCGACGTTAAAACCATGTCTCCATCGACGGTCGAGCGGTGACCTTAAACCCCAGTCTTCACCAAATCGTCGAGCGACGACGTTAAACCCATGTCTCCATCAACGGTCGAGCGGCGACCTTAAACCCCAGTCTTCACCAAATCGTCGAGCGGCGACGTAAAACTCATGTCTCTATCGACAGTCGAGCGGCGACCTTAAACCCCGATCTTCACCAAATCGTCGAGCGGCGACATTAAACTCATGTCTCCATCGACGGTCAAGCGGCAACCTTAAACCCCGATCTTCACCAAATCGTTGAGCGACGACGTTAAACCCATGTCTCCATCGACGGTCGAGCGACGACCTTAAACCCGGTCTTCACCAAATCATCGAGAGACGACGTTAAACCCATATCTCCATCGACGGTCGAGCGACGACCTTAAACTCCTGCCTTAGAAGATCATCTAGCGGAGACGTTAAAACCCAGAGTCGAGCGGCGACTATAAACCCCGGAGGTACAAGCCTAGCGAATATTTCAATAATGAAAGTACAGTCATAATAGCCGATCGGAACCATACAACCAAATACTTTAGCAAACAGATGGCATATGAAGAAAGAGCCCAAAAAGATTTCATTGATAATTGGTTACTACCGAATGGGACGAGTACATTCAAAACATTCTCTACCGACCCCTCGCTCACTCGATATATTCGAAGGCCTCGTCGAGAATGGACTCAAGGAGCTAGATGCGGTTCATGTCTTTATCAAACAAGGCCTCGGAGACATGACCGTTCACCTTCAATTGGTCGAGTGTTGCATCGATCGCCAGCTTAAACGATCGGACGATCCGATCAGTCGCCTTCTCCAGAAATTAGTCCGAGCGAAGGTATTGCTGCTTCAGGACCGCGAAGCGACCCAACTCGGCCTCCTGATAGGTAGTCAGAGCAGCACGGGAGGCCGTCAGCTCATCTTCAAGGCGCTTCACTCGATCCTGAAGCTCCGCCTCCTTGGCTGAGCGGCTATCCCGCTCGGCAACTAGGAAGTCCTCTACCTTCTTCAGCTTCTCGGCAAACTACCAAGCATCCTGGTTTTTCTGCTCCGGTCGGCGATGGTTCGTTGTTTCCTTTTGGTAGCCAGCTCAAGTTTATGATCGTAGGTCTTTAATTGCGCCTCGATCTGGCCCATCCTACTGGTCTGTTCGGCCGACTTTTGTTGCTCCTCCGTGAGGAGCTGTTGGGCCTTCTTCAGGTCGGCCTGTAGACGGGCGGCCGTTGGCCCCTGGGAGGAGGCTTCTCCAGAAATTTTGAGCTTCTTCAACTCGTCCTGCACTTGTGCCAGCCGCTGGCACATGGCAATATTCTCCACCCAGTGCTGCAAGCAAATATTAGTGCCAAGCAGAGGTAACTTATGAATTGATTGTTGAAAATACTAACCCCGGTGAGCATCTCGAGATGGCTATCAGCAAGCGTGCCCGGGTTTCATGGTCGTTCGGACCCTCGCTTCCTCCCAGATGTGAGCGAGCCTGCCACAAAAATATACTTGATGTTGGGGGAGAGCTGGGCTGGTCGCCTGGCGTAAGAAAGTCCTCCGTCGGCAGGCGAAGAGTGGCAGTGATGGATCGTCGCCCGCTCAGCGCCGAGTGAGAAGAAGCACTCGGTCCTGAAGTATGGGCAGGGGGGATTGGAAGGATAGCGGATCATGTTATCTTCCGCCTAGCTGGTAGCAAGGAAGCGATCGGTTGCACGGCGAGTGGCTCCGGTAACTCAACCACAAACGGAGTCTTGATCAGAAGAGGTAGCCTCCACTGTTGCAAAAGAAGCTGGAGACAGGGCGCCCTGTTAGGGATGGAAGTGCAGAGGTTTGGATGGTCGAGGTGGCAGAACGGGAAGGAACGTCCATTCGGCGTCTCTTGCGGGAGAGCGGTACTTCATCACCTGAGGACCCCAAACCCTCAGCAGGGATGACGAGTGGAGCTTCTCGGACCGATCCTAGGTCGGCCGCCCCTCTGACGCTGGGCGCCCAATCGGCGGTCCCGTCATCTGCAGTGTTGGTGTAATATTCCCTAGGTCAAGGTTGACCTGGTTAACTGAGCTTGAATTGGTTCAAGCTCGAGTCTTGATGCTTGGATTTCGATGTTTGACAATACATGGAGATGATACATGGAGATTGCAGGTGCAATTGTTCATGTGGGGAGATTGTGAAGGAGAGTCAAGTAGGTCAAGGTTGACTAGATATTTGATAGGAAAGTCCTGGTGAGTGAAGCCAGGCAGATGAGAAGTCCTAGTGAATGAAGCTAGGCAGAAGGAAAGTCCTGGTGAGTAAAGCCAGGCAGATGAGAAGTCCTAGTGAGTGAAGCTAGGCAGAAGGAAAGTCCTGGTGAGTGAAGCCAGGCAGATGTGAAGTTCTAGTGAGTGAAGCTAGGCAGAAGGAAAATCCTGGTGATCAGTAAAGCCAGGTGAAAGACCTAGTGAGTGAAGCTATGCAGAAGGAAAATCCTGGTGAGTGAAGTCAGGTGAAAGTCAGTCCTAGTGAGTGAAGCTATGTAGAAGGAAAATCCTAGTGAGTGAAGATAGGCAGAAGAAAATTCCTAGTGAGTGAAGCTAGGCACGGGAAATCTAGGTGGATCAAGGTTGATCGGACACCTGGTGGAGATAAGTCCAAGTGGATCAAAGGAATTGACCGGACACTTGGCACGAGGAGAAAAGTTCAAGTGGGTCAAAGGGATTGATCGAACACTTGGTGAGGAAGTCCTAGCAGGTCAAGGGTGACCAAATGCTAGGCGTGATGTACCAACAAGTCATGGTTGACCGGATGTTGGTTTAGGGGACTTTGGACTTGGTTTTGGGCAAAAACCTTGAGCTGAATCGATCAACTGATCGATTGGCTCATGCCCAATCGATCGGCTGATCGATTGGGTAAGTCCCCGCGACAAGCCTCCTCCCAATCGATCAGTGGATCGATTGGGAGAAGCTCGCGATCGCACAGAACAGCTCTGGATCGATCGACCGATCGATTCAGAGCCTCCAATCGATCGATCGATCAATTGGGAGCAGCGATTCTATGCGATAAGCCCTGGATCGATCAATCGATCAATCCAGGCAATTCCCGAGAGCACAGAGGCGCTCTGGATTGATCGGTCGATCAATCCAAAGCCTCCATAATCGATTGGGAGCAATCCAATCGATTGGGATTCGACCGTTGGCACAGATAAAGACGTTGGCGAGCGTTTTTCTCAGCACTTCTTCGACTCTTCTCCACGAGCGATCATAACAGCTCTCCACAACGATCTTTTCTTCTTCACCGCCAGTTCTTGAAGGTTCATCCAAGTCAAGAGGCGAGTTGCAAGAAGAAGAAGAAGAAGCTAGGGTTTTCATTGTAATCTTGTAAGATTCATTTGTATTTTGCTTCTTTCTTTCTCATTGTTGTATTGTGAGGTTGTAAGACTTCTCTACCTTCGGTAGTTACTGAAAAGGAGTGTCTACATAGTGGAGGGTGCGTGAGTGTATGGATCCTTCGACTAGTCACCTCTTCTTGAGGTGGATACCAAGTAAATCCCTAGAGTTAGCGTTGTTATGTTGTTTCCTATATTTTTCACTGCAGATCATCGAAGAAACAAGCAACGACGAGCACGTGATCGCGCCGAGCTATTCACCCCCCCCCCCCATTTTCGGTCCCAACACGTAGTTGTTGTTTCCCCAATTGTGCCCTCCTGTGAGCCGACAGGGGCCAGGCCAAGCCGTTCCATCTCCTTGGTCGCGGCTACTTCAATCTCGGCCTGCTTGGCCTTCATTATCCCAGCTGCTCGGGCACGCATCATGATGTCAGCTGCAAAAGATGAACAGAATCAATTAGACTCAAAGGAAGAAGGTTGAGAAATGTCATACTTAGGATGATCGGGAGCTTCGTTCGGATTGGACTTAGCACGAATGTGTACATTACACCCTCTGGCAACAACTTGTGAATGTCGAACTTCAGGCCAGCCAGCATATTAGCAGCGTGGAGGTAATCTGGTCAGGTCTTGTATCTCTTCAGATCAGGTTGAGTAGGGAGCCCGACCTGCCACTTGGTCCGGAAGCAGGGCCGCTCGGGAAGTCTCAAGAAGAAGTACTCCTTCCAGTGCTTGTTGGAGGTCGGCATTTTGTCGAAGAAGACTAGACCGATCCAAGATTGGAAAAGGTACGTGCCCAGCTCGGACTGCTTGGGATAGTAGAATTAGTGGAAGACCTGAGGGGTCAGTGGGATGCTGTGCACTTGAAACAACACCACCATGCCGCACAGCAAGCGGAAAGAGTTGGGGGCGAGCTGGGCAAGTGGGATGCGAAAGTAATTGCAGACTTCGGTTATGAAGGGGTGGATGGGAAACCGAAGACCGACCACGAACTGATCTCGAAAGAAACAAACTGTGTCGATCGGCGGGTCATTGGGCCGGTCGGACGGGGAGGCTAAAATTATTTCATGGTCAGAGGGAATGTCGTAGACGTTTATGAGACTTGCGGCGTCGCCCGCGTCGAACCGAGTCTCCATGGTAGTGTACTAGAGACCACGAGCGGGGTCGGACGGCTGCGAGGAGCTCGCCATTACCGGGAAATGAAAAGGCAGAAAGTTCGATGGAGAAGATGATCGAGAAAAACCAAGCGGAAACGGGAAATAGGAAAGCTATGGAAAACTACGTACAAACGGAGATTGAGAAAGGTCGAAAGGCTTACAAAGAGAAAGGTCGCTGGAGGAAGCCGAGTCGCCGGAATGCTGGATGCAAACAAAATCACCGGAGCAAAACCGTCGGAAAGCCTGAAGAAAGCGTAGACGGGAAGGCGGTGTTGAGGCTTTATAAAGATGGGTGCGGCCGACCAGAGCCGTCCGATCTAGGGCCCGGAACTTGGAGCGCGCATCTGGACGTTGAATTCGAATCACCAAACATCACATCAGCAGTTGCGACCTCGGACGTGCGACGGTTGCGTCGGTGACACGTGGCGTCATCCCATAGGCTAGCATTTAATGGGCGTGGGCACGTGCTTGGTCTTAATGGGGGTGATTTGCACGTATTCCAAGGAGATTTGGGCGACGTCAGCATTGACCGCCCGACTCACACCCCGCCAGGAGCAATGAGGAAAAAATATTCAAGTACGGAGGCTTTAAGCGCCGATCGGTTTAGAAAGATCAGTTCTACACAGGCCGATCGGGATCCAACCAACCCATTGGCTGGTCGACCAATCGGTCACCAGACTACGTGTCCAGTCAGTTGGACTTGCAGTCTCCTTCGACTAGACTTGAGGGGGAGGCACGTGATCCGGCGGTACGAGGGGGCCCCCGTCCTACAGAAAGTCTTGAGCCACGTAGGAGGTCAAAGTCAACGGTCAACGCCGTGAGTATCCAGCTGAGCGGGCGTGTGTGTTCGATTCTACATTACAGCTCGGCCTAATGTCGAGCTTCCGACGCTCAGAAGACTCAAGCATGGCTCTAGCAGGGAAGAACGAGGGTCGAGCGGCCCCCCGCTCGACCCGGCAGATATGGTTTCTTTGCTCGGCAAGACAGAGCCGGGACAATAGGATGATTGGCTGAGCAGACATCCCGGTCGGCCCGACCATTGGGTCGCCCGAAAGGCACTAGCCGAGCGGTTCCTCCGCTCGGCCCGATAAAGGACAAAAGAAGTAGCTGGCGATATCTTCTTAGGGACCAGTGTCGCCGATAGATGGCATGGTCGACAGCATGGTCAGACAGAGAATCGTATGGTAGAAGCTTCTACTGTCACGTCAGGGATATACTCGTGCTATTAAGGTATAGCGTCAGACACACTTTTCTGACACGTCCATTCCGACTATGCTTTGAGGAGCATGCACGCGCCTCTGGGGAGCCCTATATAAGGACCCCCAGACTTCGACAGAGGTATGCTTTCTTTATTGTAGCTACAGTTTTCGCTTCCTCTTTGCTCTACTTCCTTCCGCCGAAGATTTTACTTGAGTGTCGGAGGGTCATCGTCTCGGCATTGTGCTTGCAGGTCTACGGCAGCAAGAGATCTACACCTTCGAAGTCTTCGACCAGTCAACAGGAGCGTCATCTCCCAACATCCATCGACTCAGCTCTCGGACACGATTAAATATATATATGCTCAAATTAAAATCCGAATAATGAATTAGAATTTAAATCAGTTCGAATTAAAAACTTTTAACAAAAGTTACATGCATCTAGACCAAGAAAGATTAGGCTAAGAAAACGAACCAGCTGCTAGCTAGCATGGTGCCGTGCACATGGGTCCTAGTTGGCCGCTTTCTTCCTAAGCAAACAAGGGATGCCATACATAGTCAATGACGATCCTCGATTTGGCATCAAAAGCAAGTTATCCGCACCATTCCTATCTCTTCCGATCTTCTCGGTCGGATAGCACTACAAAAGAACACTAATTTAGGGATAAAAATTTGGAACAAAAATAATTCGTCCTAAAATTGGGATAAATTTAGCACAAAAAAAAATATCGAACCAAATTACCAACGAAATTTGCAACAAAAATATTTCGTTTAAAGTTGACAACAAAAAAACATTTCGTTGCTAAATTCGTCCACAAATCTAGGACGAATAACAGATTCGTCTCAAATTTAGGGACGAATCCAAGATTCGTCCCAAATTTAGGGACGAATCCAGGATTCATCAGGATTCATCCCAAAATTAAAAATATTAAAAAAAAAAAGAGAGAAAAAAAAATACGGAAAGCTTATATATTGACCTAAAGACATCGGAATTTTATGAAATAAATTTCTATGGATTCGTATTATTGTCCTGATCGTAAAATACCATCATCCATAAATTTTAATTAATATTTTGAGTGATACAAATTTTTAAATCAAATTAGGTCAAATTAGGATAAAAAAATTCAAACAATCAATATATTTGGTCAAAAATATTTATAAATATATAATTACGATCAGGACAATGATATGAACGCATAGAAACTTGTTTCATGAAATTCTGATGTCTCTAAGTAGATATGTAAGCCTTAAGATTTTTCTTCCTTTTTTTTTAAATTTTGGGTCGAATCCTGGATTCGTCCCAGAATTGAAAATATTAAAAAAAAAAAAAAGGAAAAAACACGGAGGGCTTATATATTGACCTAGAGATATCAAAATTTCATGAAATAAATTTCTATGGATTTGTATTATTATCCTGATCGTAAATATACCATCATCCATAATTTTTAATTAATATTTTGAGAGATTCAAATTTTTTAAATCAAATTAGGTCAAATTAGGATAAAAAATTCAAACAATCAATATATTTGGTAAAAAATATTTATAAATATATAATTACGATCAGGACAATGATACAAACGTATAGAAACTTGTTTCATGAAATTCCGATGTAACTAGGTCGATATATAAGCCTTACGATTTTTTTTCTTATTTTTAAACTTTTGGGACGAATCCTAGATCCGTCCCAAAGGATTCGTCCCCAAATCTAGGACGAATCCTGGATTCATCCCAGAATTGAAAATATTAAAAAAAAAGAAAAAAAAACTCGAAAGGCTTATATATTGACCTAGAGACATCGAAATTTTATAAAATAAATTTCTATGGATTCGTATTATTGTCCTGATCATAAATATACCATCATCCATAATTTTTAATTAAAATTTTGAGTGATACAAATTTTTAAATCAAATTAGGTCAAATTAGGATAAAAAAAATTTCAAACCATCAATATATTTGGCCAAAAATATTTATAAATATATAATTACGATCAATATAATGATACGAACGCATAGAAACTTGTTTCATAAAATTCTGATATCTCTAGGTAGATATGTAAGCCTTACGATTTTTCTTCTTTTTTTAAAAAATTTTGGGATGAATCATGGATTCGTCCCCAAATCTGGAACGAATCCTGAATTTGTCCCAGAATTGAAAATATTTAAAAAAAAAAGAAAAAAAACACGGAGGGCTTATATATGGACCTAGAGACATCGGAATTTCATGAAATAAATTTTAATGGATTCGTATTATTGTCCTAATCGTAAATATACCATCATCCATAATTTTTAATTAATTTTTTGAGATATTCAAATTTTTAAATCAAATTAGGTCAAATTTGGATAAAAAATTCAAATAATCAACATATTTGGTTAAAAATATTTATAAATATATAATTACGATCAGGACAATGATACGAACGCATAGAAACTTGTTTCATGAAATTCCGATGTCTCTAGGTCGATATGTAAATCTTACAATTTTTCTTATTTTTTTTAAAAATTTGGGGTGAATCCAGGATTTGTCCCCAAATCTAGGGCGAATCTTGGATTCGTCCCAAAATTGAAAATATTTTTAAAAAAAACACGGAGGGCTTATATTTTGACCTAGAGACATCGTAATTTCATGAAATAAATTTCTATGGATTCATATTATTTTCCTGATCGTAAATATACCATCATCCATAATTTTTAATTAATATTTTGAGAGATTCAAATTTTTAAATCAAATTAGGTCAAATTAGGATAAAAAATTCAAAAAATAAATATATTTGGACAAAAATATTTATAAATATATAATTACGATTAGGACAATGATACGAACGCATAGAAACTTATTTCATGAAATTCCGATGTCTCTAGGTCGATATATAAGCCTTACGATTTTTCTTCTTTTTTTTTTAAATTTTGGGACGAATCCTAGATTCGTCCCAAAATTGAAAATATTTTTTAAAAAAAAAGGAAAAAAAACACGGCGGGCTTATATATTGACCTAGAGACATCGGAATTTCATGAAATAAATTTTTATGGATTCGTATTATTGTCCTGATCGTAAATATACCATCATCCATAATTTTTAATTAAGATTTTGAGAGATTCAAATTTTTAAATCAAATTAGGTCAAATTTGGATAAAAAATAAACAATCAATATATTTGGTCAAAAATATTTATAAATATATAATTACAATCAGGACAATGATACAAACGCATAGAAACTTGTTTCATGAAATTCTGATGTCTCTAGGTCGATATGTAAGCCTTATTATTTTTCTTTTTTTAAAAAAAATTTTGGGACGAATCCTGGATTCATCCCAAAATTGAAAATATTTTAAAAAAAAGAAAAAAAAACACGGTGGGTTTATATATTGACCTAGAGACATCGGAATTTCATGAAATAAATTTCTATGGATTCGTATTATTGTCCTGATCGTAAATATACCATCATCCATAATTTTTAATTAATATTTTGAGATATTCAAATTTTTAAATCAAATTAGGATAAATTTGGATAAAAAATTCAAACAATCAATATATTTGATCAAAAATATTTATAAATATATAATTACGATCAAGACAATGATATGAACGCATAGAAATGTGTTTCATGAAATTTCGATGTCTCTAGGTCGATACGTAAACCTTACAATTTTTCTTCTTTTTTTTAAAATTTTGGGACGAATCCTAGATTCATCCCAAAATTTGAGAGAAATCCAAGATTCGTCCCCAAATCTGGGACGAATCCTGGATTCATCCCAAAATTTGGGAGGAATCCAAGATTCGTCCCCAAATCTAGGACGAATCCTAGATTCGTCCCAAAATTAAAAATATTTTAAAAAAAAAAAAGAAAAAACACGGAGGGCTTATATATTGACCTAGAGATATCGGAATTTCATGAAATAAATTTTTGTGGATTCATATTATTGTCATGATCGTAAATATACCATCATCCATAATTTTTAATTAATATTTTGAGAGATTCAAATTTTTAAATCAAATTAGGTCAAATTTGGATAAAAAATTCAAACAATCAATATATTTGGTCAAAAATATTTATAAATATATAATTACAATCAGGACAATGATACGAATGCATAAAAACTTGTTTCATGAAATTCTGATGTCTCTAAGTCGATATGTAAGCCTTACGATTTTTCTTCTTTTTTTAAAAATTTTGGGACTAATCCAGGATTCGTCCCCAAATCTGGGACGAATCCTGGATTCATCCCAAAATTAAAAATATTTAAAAAAAAAAAAAACAAAAAACACGGTGGCCTTATATATTGATTTAGAGACATCGGAATTTCATGAAATAAATTTCTATGGATTTGTATTATTGTCCTGATCGTAAATATACCATCATCCATAATTTTTAATTAATTTTTTGAGATATTCAAATTTTTAAATCAAATTAGGTCAAATTTGGATAAAAAATTTAAATAATCAATTTATTTGGTCAAAAATATTTATAAATATATAATTACGATCAGGACAATGATACGAACGCATAGAAACTTGTTTCATAAAATTCCGATGTCTCTAGGTCGATATGTAAGCCTTACGATTTTTCTTTTTTTTAAAAAAAAAAATTTGGGACGAATCCTAGATTCGTCCCAAAATTGAAAATATTTTTTTAAAAAAAAGAAAAAAACACGGAGGGCTTATATATTGACCTAGAGATATCAGAATTTTATGAAATAAATTTCTATGGATTCATATTATTGTCCTGATCGTAAATATACCATCATCCATAATTTTTAATTAATATTTTGAGATATTCAAATTTTTAAATCAAATTAGGTTAAATTTGGATAAAAAATTCAAACAATCAATATATTTTGTCAAAAATGTTTATAAATATATAATTACAATTAGGACAATGATACGAATGCATAGAAACTTGTTTCATGAAATTCCGATGTCTCTAGGTAGATTTTTTTAAAACATATATAGTTTACAACTAACTAAAAAGTTATTATGCAACGCATGTTCGTATATAAGTGACCGAAACCTTAAATTTGGACCTAAAGATATCAGAATTTCATGAAATAGATTTCTATGGATATGTATTATTGTCTTGATCATAAATATATCATCATTCATAATTTTTAATTAATATTTTGTGAGATTCAAATTTTTAAATCAAATTAGGTCAAATTAAGATAAAAAATTCAAACAATCAATATATTTGGTCAAAAATATTTATAAATATATAATTACGATCAGGACAATGATACGAACGAATAGAAACTTGTTTCATGAAATTCTGATGCCTCTAGGTAGATTTTTTTAAAACATATATAGTTTACAACTAACTAAAAAGTTATTATGCAACGCATGTTCGTATATAAGTGACCGAAACCTTAAATTTGGACCTAGAGATATTAGAATTTCATGAAATAAATTTCTATGGATACGTATTATTGTTTTGATCGTAAATATATCATTATTCATAATTTTTAATTAATATTTTGTGAGATTCAAATTTTTAAATCAAATTAGGTCAAATTAAGATAAAAAATTCAAACAATCAATATATTTGGTCAAAAATATTTATAAATTTATAATTACGACTAGGACAATGATACGAACGCATAGAAACTTGTTTCTTGAAATTCTGATATCTCTAGGTAGATTTTTTTAAAACATATATAGTTTACAACTAACTAAAAAGTTATTATGCAACGCATGTTAGTAGATAAGTGACGGAAACCTTATATTTGGACCTAGAGACATCGAAATTTCATGAAATAAATTTCTATAGATTTGTATTATTGTCCTGATTGTAAATATACCATAATTCATAATTTTAATTAATATTTTGTGAGATTCAAATTTTTAAATCAAATTAAGTCAAATTAGGATAAAAAATTTCAAAAATCAATATATTTGGTCAAAAATATTTATGTGGACATAATTATGATCAGTACAATGATATGAACGCATAGAAATTTGTTTTATGAAATTCCGATATCTCTAGGTCCATATGTAAGCCTTCCAATTTTTTTTCTTTTTTAAAAAATTTTGGGACGAATCCATCTATTTGTCCTAAATTTTGGGACGAATCCTGGATGCGTCCCCAAATCTGGGACGAATCCAGGATTTGTCCCAAATTCTGGGATGAAATTGGCAACAAAACTTGTTTGATGCCAAAATTCCCAGATCTGCGCTCATTTCGACGGCAGCTTTGTACTCCGGCGGCGGCGTTGATCTCCAACGGTGGAACCGTGTGGCGGTATGCATCTTCTATCTCGGCCTCTCCCATCTCCCCTTTCCCCTCTCTGGCCGCACGAACGGTGGCAGCCGCGGGTGGCTGCCGGCAAGCGCGAGTGGCCGCCAGCAGGCGCGAGTGGCCGCAGGTGGCTGCGGACAAGCCCGAGTCGTCGCGCCTGAGCGTGGCCTGGCCTAGTCGCCTCTCCTGGCCGAGTCGGCGTGCCTAGCCGGGGCCTGTCCATGGCCTGGCCATGGATGCCGGCAGGCGCGAATCTTGGCCTGGCTGTGGCTTTGCCTCTTTTCACTGTGGGTGGGTGAGTCGGCGCGTTTGGTCGAAGGCGGCCACTTGACCGGCCTTAGCTTGGCAGTCACTGGCCAAATCTGGCTATTAAGGTGGCGTGGCCGCTGCTGCACACGTAGGGTGGCAGCGGTTGCCTACTGTGGTCGTTGTCGGACGCGAGGAATGTGGCTGCCCATGCTGGTCGTGGATGCCCCCTGATGGCCGCGGCTGCCCCCGCTAAGCGCGACAGCATGGAAATTAATATTGTATAAATTTTCATTTAAAATTTGAAAGGTGCTCTTATAATTCATTGTGTTATTATTTGTAGGTCTCAATTTGCCGTGATATCAGTGTACGATCAGGACAACCATTTTTGTTCACCTCTTTTCGGTATTCCTAAGTACATTAATATACATTTTCTTATATGTATATTAAGTTAACTTTAAATAATTAGGTTATAGTTGGTTGTTTAATTGTGTTCCTTCATTTTGATCTGATGTTCTTTGTTGCTTAGTCTTCAATGATAAGATTTATTTGTAGTAACTTTTAATAATGTTTAACTAAATAACTGCATACAGGTAAAATGCATAGTGAAAGAAGTTGGATGTATAACAAGAATTTACCTAATCGAAAATGGAGCAAGATATGAGAGCGTTGCGCCGACAGCAAGAATTTATCATGCGACGCCTTCAGTTGACCTCCACTCAAAGTCAGATTCCTTCCAATGACGATGATGATGTTGACTATGATGATAACGATGATGGTGGTGATGGTTGTTCCTAATTTTAATTATGTACAATGATTAGATGTCTCCTAATTAGTGTTTTCAACATTAATTAATGACTTCTTAACTTCTCTAATTTTTATTTTAATTAATATTATTGATTTGTTTTTAACAGGGCTGGTGAGACGAAATGTATGCCGGAGAAAAAAATAAGTATTATGTAATCTAATTTTATTGATTTATTTATTTTTTCCAATTGCATTTGAAAAGTTAAATAAGGGTATCATTCTTTTTATAAATTTGTTAAAATTTGCTACTACTGCATTATTAGTTCACATAGGAGGGAATCAATTAAAATTAGTTCAGCACGAAGAAAGAATGAAATCATTTAAAATTTTATCAAATTAGATTGATATAGACGGATTTGCTACTACTGCGTTATATATTGACGGATTTGTCAACCATATATTCTGGAGGTAATTGATTATATTTGAAACAAACTAATTCAGTGATGTCTTTAATCAACTTGAGGGAGGTGTTTGGAACCAATTTGATATTACCTAGTTTGTGTTTTATTCATTTGAGATATTTTTATATGTTAGGATTTTTAAGAATACATCTCATGCTATTCATGCCAAATGGAAATAGGATATTTGTATCTTTTATTTTCTATGGTGAAATAAGATGTATTATATTTAAGAAACTGTTAGCTAGCTTCAAGATACTTCTTATATTTTAATTTACCATTGCTATGAAATGGATAGTTGATACCGTTGATAAATAGGGCCTTTTTTTGAATGTTCAAGGAATTTCAGAATTATGTGTTGTTTCCTATACCAATCTAAGAACATTGAAGCGATAGTTCGATTATTTACCTTTTGTTTCACTACTCAATATAATTCGGATTAATACTCTCTCCCTCTGCATCTTTTACGTGTGTTTGACATCTTCAAATACTAGGGCAACTGGTTGGATCTGTTTTATGCCAACAATACAAGTTATATAACATCCTCAAGCACCAAGCCTCAAACCAAGTTTGTGATGCCACACTCCCATGCAAGCAAACTAATTATGAGACTGTTACATTTTAAGTAATTACCTTTCTGGTTACATATGATCTAGTTTATTTATTTGTTTTTATGTAGGAAAAAAAGACTTGATGGGGATGAAAGCTTTTGTGAATTAAGAAGGTGACTTGATGTATCTTAGTTTGTTTAACTTCTTGGATTGATGGACTTGTATGGAAACTTGTTGGAGTGTTGAACTTGTGAAATATTTTTGAGTAGCTTAAAGAACAAATTATGATCTTGTATGACTTGTTGAGTTTGAAACATTTGAATTTGTTGTGAATAGATGTATATGAATTAATTAAGATGTGATAATGTTAATTAGGATGTGTTAATGTTAATTTAAGATGTGTTGAATGTGTTATTTGAATTTGTTGTATATGTATGTATGGATTGAATTGTAGAAATCAGCTATAACTGGAATGTAGTTTTGTTATTAGGAACGAATTTGGCAACAAATAATTTTTGTTGTCATTCTATCGTCACTTCGCAACAAAGATTTTTTGTTGCAAATTTTGTCCCAGATTCTGGGACGAATCTGTGGATTCGTCCCAGAATCCCACATATAAAGAGCAACGGATTTGGCAACGAAAATTTAATTCGTTGCCAAAATTGTTGCCAAATTTTGTTGCCAAAATTGTTGCCAAATTTGCAACAAATATCTCATTCGTTGCAAAATTAGGGACAAACTTAGCAACAAAAATTAATTCGTCACTGAATTCGTCCCCAAATTCGTTGCAAAGTTTGCAACAAAAAAAAATTTTCGTCCCAAAATTGTATGAAATATTGCGACAAGTAAGGGTTTTAGTTGCAAATTTGGCGACGGATTTGGCAATGAAAATATAATTCGTTGCTAAATTTTGTTGCCAAATTCGTTGCCGATTTTGCAACAAATTTACTATTCGTTGGAAAATTATATGCAAAATTAGGGACAAAATTGGCAAAAAAAAATCGACAAACATTTTCGACCCCAAATTCGTTGCTAAGTTTGCAACAAAAAAATATTCATTGCAGAATTGTATAAACCTTTGCAACGAAAAAAATTTTTTGTTACAAATTTGGTGACGAAAATTTTTTTCGTCCCTATTTTCATCCCCAATTTCATTGCCAATTTTGCAACAAACATAAGTTTGTTCCAAAAGTTAGCATCAACCAGTTTGGGATGAAAAATTTGTCGTCCCCAAAAATTTTGGGACGAATTTTTTTTATAAATTCGTTCCAAAATACTGTAATTATTGTAGTGTAGTTTGTTGACCCCTTATCAAATTGCAAGTTGAGCCTTCCTTTCTGAGCTAACGAAGGTGGCTTTCGGAATCCCTCTCGTTACCTTTGTAAGGGGTTATATAGTTGTCAGGAAAGCACTTCCATTTCGCCCGAAATACCTTCATTGTAGGAGCCGATGAGGGGAACAGTTTATCAATAGAAGGTATCTAGAATACCAAATCTAACAACTTCATAACTGTTACTACATTCTTAGGATGTCATGTGTCATGGAATATTTGCCGTCCTTTTTAGTGAGCCCGTGTAGAGTATAGGCTCGTCTTAAAGGTGAAGAAAAGAACGTCGACATGGAGTGACTTTGAGAATAGATAAAATCGGGATATGAGATCGAGACCCAAAAGGCGAATCAGTTGTTGAGGCTGAAACTAAGAGAGGGTGTGAAGACTTGAGACCAAACCAGAAGGTGAGTCGATCATTAAGACTGAGAGAGGGTGCGGGGATCCGAGACTACGTCAGAAGGTGAGTTGATCGCTAAGACTGAACCTGTGACTAAGCTTAAGACTAAGAGAGGATGCAAGGACCCAAGACTGAGCTAGAAGTTAATTAAGTCAGTCGTAGAGATTGAGTCTTAAGACTAAGAGAGAGTATGAGGACTCAACATCAAGTCAAAAAGTAAGTTGGTCACTGAGATAAAAGCTAGACTAAGTCCTAAGACTGAGAGATGATACAGGGATCCAAGATCGAGCCAGAAGATAAGTCAATTGCTAAGACAAGGGTCATGATATAACTGACTTAATCTTGGTTAGTTTTGCATCTCTAAAATGAGTGTATTGGGTGCTCAGCTTGAGTTCCTACTATGTTCAACTTTGACCTTTTATTAGTGGCATCAACTATATTTTAATTTTGACTGACAACTAAGTAGGACTTTCTACCCTAGGAGACATTTAGAACTACAGAGCTATGCTGTATCAAAGGTCTTTCTTATTAGTGGCATAATGTTGTTGCTTATGTGTTCCACACTTGCAAAATGACTTTTTATGTGAAGTTTTTGTCTTCTCAGTTATAACTAAATTAAGAAGAGCGTCAGTAAGTTTCCAGGAGCATTACGAATTCAATGCATATGATGATTTTATATTACCATTGTGAGCATCGAAAAACGTTATCAAGGTGTGTTAACTAAAACATCCTAATGTTCTTTCACTTGTCCAAATTCAAAAATAAGCTCTTATATTACCATTGTCACTTATTAAAAAGGTACCAAAACCTTGAAGAATTAATTTGTCTTTGTTTACAAGTTGATTTCAAATGATCATGTAGAAAATCGGAAGAAAGTTAGAATTTTGGAACAAATTTCCTCTTAGAATTTGACTTTTGTGACTGTTTCCGAGAGGCCTAGATTCACTTAACTAGTTATACCTCCCTCCATCAGCTTTTGCAAAATTTTTTATTTTTATCATTGTCTAAGTATCATAAGAATGTCACCTATGGACTAAAACCAAACCTAACAAAACTTTTAAGGGAATTTATTTTTTACACCTAATTTTTTTAAAAATGTAATTAATTTTCTTTAAATAAAACACAAATATTTTTTTTAAAAAAACTAGATAATGCTTAAAATTAGTATATATATAATCTTCTAAACTATAGTATTTAGAAGTAATAAGAAATAAAAACAACTACTAAAGTATATCTTGTTCTTAAAATTTAAGATGAGTAGAAAATTCAAGAAACTATTCAAAGTCAAAGTGGGAATATCATCTAGAAATATAAAGTATGTGGCATATGGAGCCTCACTTGTATATTGATGTTGAATATTATTGTTTTGCTCTCTCAATCAGGAAAAGTGGAGAGAGTTTTGGATTCTTACAAGAAATCTAGTGTTGATGGGTCTCAAGTCAGCATCACATCTCTTTTAGTGGTATAGATGTACACGAGTTCCATTTGTTAGATAAGGATTTAGGAACACAATCGAGAATAGTTAGGTTTTAATCATTAGTTAGGACAAAGTAAGTTGTGTCGAGAAGGTGAGATTGTTCCCACTGTGAAATTAATTTCTACTTGGCAATCCTAGAATGTTAACTTTAGAGTGATGAGCCATTTATATTTCTGGATTTACTTTAGTGACCGATAAAAAATTTTCATGCGGTCAAATCAGACACCTTTAAATTTAGTCGGTTTGAAAATTGAATACTTAAATTATTAAATACGGTTGATAATGACAATTAGTTCACTCTTCTTCTCTGGAGTGAAGTATAGATTTTAAAATCAATGTTAAATTTAAAAATTAATTTCATATATATAGTAATTTTAGCTTGCACATCTTTATCTGTGTACTTTTGGGTGCTCCTCACATGTTCGAACGTCTAGATGTTTGCCCGGGCACCTTGACTCAAACGCCCAAGTAAGCATCCAGATGCCCGGATACATGTCTATATCTATATATATAAATTCGAGATAGCTTGAATGCGGTTGCAAATGGTTCAACTAACTCGAGTACTTGAGAGGTTGATGGGTTTGTGTGAGGTTGAACCAATTATGGTTAGCCAAACTCACACTCATCTACCTACCACCACGAAATTTAATCCAATTAATTAATTTATCAAGCATTACTATAATATTTAATTATTCGTACAATTGGCATGTGATCATTCGTAAGGGGGCTTCACGATGATACTACACATCTATCTTCCATCTTGAAAATACTTAATATTTAGATAGTTGTATTGAATATAGTTAATTTTTTTAATAATAATTATGTAAAACGCATAAAATTTATTACAATAAAAAATTATCCAACTTTGCTTGAATAAGAATACAATGGAACTTAATTATCTCCGGGCTACAGATGCAACGGTTAGATTCTTCAAATCATTAATCAGATATAATTTTAGTTACAAAGGATTTTTCTATGGTAAGATGATAAATTTAGATCAATTAAATGAGTCTATATTTCTAGATAAAAAAAAATTATATATAGTATCCAACCCAGAGTTTAAAAAATTAAATATCTAAATTATAAAAAAAAAATACAATGGAACTTTAATATGCCTATAAATTATTATAAAGTTTTTGTCGCTTTATAATTTGAGGGTTGGCAGAATTTGACTGGAAGCTTGTGTTATTGATGGAGATAGACTTCCATGCTTTGCTTTGGACAAAATTAATGGCCCATAAAGATTGATGTTAAATTGTAATAAAAGTCAAAGATTAAAGATCACCATTTATTTTTAAAATATTAAAAGGATGTATGTTCTATTTTTTATTTTTAAAATACTTTTTAAAAAATATTATAATAATAGATTTAATTAAAATTGCTAAAAAAAATGTTCAAAATTAATTAGTAATTTTAGTTAAAATTGTTCAAATATTAATAAAAACTATATGAATCTGGTTAAAACTTTTTAACTTGATCAAATTAGGTTAAATATTATTGAAATAGTTTTAAAAAAAATTAAATTATAGTATTTTTTTTATCAAAATTATTACAACATACAACAACTTTAATCAAAATTATCCAACGTACCATCAAAGTTGCTAAAATATAGACAGGGATAATTGAACAATGGTTATGCTATTAATAAATAATCAAGAGATTTATGATTAGACTTTTAACGAATAATTAAGAGATTTAAGGTTTAAATTTTAACTGTAGTATATTATAGAAAATTTTCTCTCTGGTAAAAAGTAGGCTAAAGAATGCTGATCATTTGAATAAGTTTTCAATCTTGAGTGCTTCTCGATTTATTTAGTAATTAGTAAAAACTTTCATGAGTCAAATTAGTCATCGAGGATTAGTCAATTCAAAAAATTAGATATCTAATACCAACTAAAAAAATTACTAAAATATAAAATAAGGTGTCTTTCGAGCATGATGCGATGGTAAGAAATAGGATGAACTCTTATACAACAAATACTCGAAACCCACGCAGAACGCATACGTCCATAGTATTCAAATCATTCGTAATGTTGGGTCATCCGTTGGGATCTATTAGTGTTTTTCAAATTTACACTCTTGATATATAAAAATTTTTATTAGACTTAATTGATTATCTCCCGATTAATCGGTTCCAAAATTGAATATCTAATAATAATAATAATAATATAAAATACGGTAGAATCCTTTTAATGATTTTTAAAAATATTTAAACTTCTTTATTTTATAAAGTAGAAATAGGGAGAAGAAACCAAATCAATTTGTGAAAACTACTATCCTTCCCCTTCCTTTTGTTTTCTTCCATCTCCTCCATTTGCTTCTTCCCTTTCGGTCGATCAGTCCAGTCAATAAACCTAAAAAGAGCAATTCCATCACCTCAATTAATTTCCTTCATTCATGGAGTCTACCAACAGCGGCAGCGTCCAGTCGTCCAGCAGCGGCGACAACGAGGAGTACGACGCCGTCGTCGACTCCCCAGCTCCCTCCTCCTCCTCCTTCTTAAACCTCCCTCCTCCTCCGCCACCGCCGCCGGCTACCACTCCTCCTGCCAGCTCCTCGATCTTCGACTCCTTCTCCCCTTACTTCACCCCCTTCCCGTTCCAACCTCCGCCGCCGGAACACGCCGCAGCCTGGTCCTTGTCTCCTCCTCCGCCGCCGCCGCCGCTCTCCACGTCAGCACCGTCGAGCACTCGCGGCGGTCCCACTCCCCCGCCGGTGCAACCCCCCGCCGCCGCTCCGCGAGGCCCCAAGAAGCGCACGAGGGCTTCGCGGCGCGCGCCGACGACCGTGATCAACACCGAGACCTCCAACTTCCGCTCCATGGTGCAGCAGTTCACCGGCTTCCCGTCGCCGCCCTTCGCCGGCGCCGCCGCATCGCCGCAGTTCCAGAGCCCTGGCCTGCAGCTGGATCTCTTCGGGTCGTCGCCCGCCGCCGTCCCGCAGTTCCTCCTCAGGCCCTCGGCGCAGAAGATGATCCCCTCCCCCGCTTCCTCCTCCGCCTCCCCCTCGCTCTTCGACCACATCATCGCGAGAAGCAACGTCGCGAGCATCGGCAACTCCTCGATTACTAGCGCCGACGTCGACGGCGCTCCAAATTACCACGACAAGTTTCCCCTGTCCCTCTTCGAGCAACAACCCGACGCGGCGAATCGGGGCACGGAAAGAGGAAGCTTCATTCCGCCGGCGTTTCTCCAGCCGCAACGAGCTCAAATGGCACAGCTGCCGGCGGAATTTGCCAGAGGCAGCCCGGGGAGCCTCATAGCCACCGGCGCCGCCGCCGCCGCCGCCACGAATATTACTTATAATAACAGGCCGAGAAGGGACGTCGGATTATGCTGGGACGTGAATGAGCAAAGCGGGGAGGAACGCAGGCCAGCAAGCTCCATCGAAGACCAACAACCTTATCAGAAACTTTGGCGACCAAATCTAGATTGAATTATGTCGGAAGAAGAAAAGAAAGGAAAACCTCACTACTATCGGTAAACACTTTTTTTTTTTTTATTTTGGGCAAGAATTATTGATATAAACTTTAATTATATCACAAACTTTCCCCCCTTTCCTTTTAATGCATTGAAAATCTCCTCTTGAATTTTCACTCATGGAAGAGTATGAATTAGCCATAGAACCAGTAATTGAAAGGGAAAAAAAAAACAGAAAAGAGAGATGTGTCTATACTTTGTTTGGTAAGATTTCATTATTTTTTTTAATAATTCAACTGTTTAAGTTTTACCCAATTAATTTTGAAGATAAATAATCTTTTTTGAATAGTTTATGCAAACTCTAATTATTTTATCAGGATCCTTTTATTTTATTTTAAATATCTTATCACACCAGTATAATTAAGATTCTATTGTTTTCTTAGATGACATTTTATTAGGTGTGCAAAATAGTTGCATAAATTATCAATTTAACAAATATTTATTGAAAATAAGTACGCCACAATTTTGATCCATTTAACTTTCAAGAATATTGTATGTATGTATCAATTTTAGTTAAAATTGTTACATGGGCATGCAACCATTTTGATATAAAAATTATATGACCATTTCTAATTTTTTTTTTTTTTGGTGGCAAATATGAATAAACTTTGATGACCTTTCTTAGGGAATATTTATTCTTTAGATTTGTAAAATGAATTAAAAATAGTCATGGAATTAGGACGGTAAATAAATCAAACGTTCATGAACAACTTTGATATTTGACGTAGTAAAAGTTTATTTATATTCGTTCAATAAACAAGACCAATTAAATAAATAAATTTGAACAATTCATTAAATTAAATAAACAAACTTAACACACATATATGTTCAATTCATTAACTAATGTCCGTGAACAATGTTCATGAATAGTATTTGTGAACAACGTTTGTAAATAATGTTCATTAATAAAAATCTATCAACATTCTAAATAAACAAAAAATATGAATAAATAAATTTAATTTATCAAGATCAATTATCAATCAAATAAATTTGAATTGAGAGTTCAATAATATCTAAACGAACCAAACTCAAGCAAAACTTAAATTACGAGCTCGATAATATCTAAATGAACCATGCTCAAGCTCATAATAAATAAACCAAGTCAAGTTTGAATAATTATTTCAAAAATTTAGCTCATTTTAAGCTCAACTCAACTACATTATCAAACAAGCTTAAACACTCCAAAATTTAACTCAACTTAATTTGTTTATAGCCCCGTGTGGAACAATAGCCTCCTACATTATACCTATATATTTAAATTGTTACATTAAAATTTTCAAAAAACTCTTACATGACTATTATTTAATCTTTTGTCATTTCTTAAATACTATCTAGTTAAACTTTTAATTAAAAATTTAATATATATACACTATGTTGGTCACTTTAAAAAACATAGGCTTCAATATACGCTAGTACAACTATTTATTTAAAATTTAAAGAATAAATCAAGTAATTTTAATCAAAACGACACCATAACTATTTTTTTTAATACTTTTAAAATGAAAAACCTAACAATATATAAGTTCATAAACAAATTATTTTCTTCAAAAAAAAAAATTATAAATACAAATATGATACTTTTAATCAAAATTAGTCCTATAATAATTTTGTTAAAAATAGTCTTATCAGTTTCTTCTTAAGTTTTCAATTTGAATCAATAAATGCAAGTCATGCAAATTTATTTACATTTTGAAAGTGATCAAAATATTTAAAAATAACCATAAAGATTTTCAATTTTTTAAAATTTAAATATATAGGTGATTATCGAAGTTGATACATATTTATTTATTTAAAAAAATGAATAAATAGATAGATTATATATATATATTGTTGGTGCAACCTTAGGTCAAGATTGACCTGAGTGACCCGACTCGAGTTGACCTGACTCGAGGTATATTTTGATGTTTGATAAGAATAGAGAAGTTGTATTTTGATATTTGACAAGAATAGGAACTTGGGGAATTGTGGGTGCAACCTTTGGTCAAGGTTGACCTGGTTGACCCGACTTGAGTTGACCTGATCACGGAAAAGTCCAAGTATGGAGACTTGACACGGAAAGGTCCAAGCAGGGAGCTTGGCACGGGAAAAGTCCAAGTATGGAAGCTTGGCATGGGAGGTCGGAGAGGGCTCGGTAGCTCGTTCTCTGGACTGGATAGGGTCGGAGAGGGCTCGGTAGCTCGTTCTCCGGACTAGGTCAGAGAGGGCTCGGTAGCTCGTTCTCTGGACCGGACGAAGTTGGAGAGGGCTCGGTAGCTCGTTCTCCGGACTAGGTCAGAGAGGGCTCGGTAGCTCGTTCTCTGGACTGGATGGAGTCGGAGAGGGCTCGGTAGCTCGTTCTCTGGACTAGGTCAGAGAGGGCTCGGTAGCTCGTTCTCTGGACCGGACGTGGAAGTCGGAGAGGGCTCGGTAGCTCGTTCTCCGGACTAGGTCAGAGAGGGCTCGGTAGCTCGTTCTCTGGACCGGACGTGGAAATCGGAGAGGGCTCGGTAGCTCGTTCTCCGGACTAGGTCAGAGAGGGCTCGGTAGCTCGTTCTCTAGATCAGGAAGGCTTTAGGTTTAAGGCTGGGAAATTGGATCGGTCTGTTGACCGATCCAGTGACATTCCTTCTCCCAATCTATTTGGTTAATGATCGATCTGATGACCGATCATTAACCAAATAGATTGGGAGAAGGAATGGCCTGATCGGTCCACAGACCGATCAGGGCTCTGGCAACCAACTCTCTGTGAGAGTTGGGATCGGTCTGGGGACCGATCAGCCTAGGGTCTGATCGGTCCCCTGACCGATCAGATCAGTCCCCTAACCGATCAGATCAGTCCTGGACCGATCAGGGTGGAGCCTGATCGGTCCAGGTCTAACCGTTGAGACACAACGGCTAGATTTCTTCTTCTTCTTCGCAGGCTCATATAAGGCCTCTACAGTAGACTGTTGCTTCTTCTTCTAGCTCCTGCTTGCTCCTGCGATCTGAGCTTTGTTGAGCTCTCCACTGCTGAAGCTTCGTGTGAGCTTCCCTCGGCTGGGTCTCCAACTGATAGTTGCTGCTTGCTGCTGTGGTTGGCCTCCATGAAGTTGATGCTTCATCAACAGTCAATAAGAAGGCAAACAAACTAGTGTTTTTACATTCATATTGTTCTTGGCTTCTTGTTGTATTTCTTGTACGCTAATCTTGCTGTTGCAAGAGAGATTGTGGCGAGGTTTCTCCACCCAGAAGGAGTTTTTATTAGCCGGTTCTCCGGGGTCTCATCCACCGACGGATTGATAGGATTCGTCCACCTTACGGACACGCTGAGGAGTAGGAGTATCATCTCCGAATCTCGTTATATCGCCGCGTTTGAGGTTTGATCTTCTCCATTTTCGTTTCTATCTTTTATTTCCGCTGCGCTAACTAAAATTGTAGGAAGAAACGTTAATTTGGGGTCGGCTATTCACACCCCCCCCCCCTCTCTAGCCGCGTCTGAAGGTCCTAACATATATGGCTCGATTTTTAATCTCTCGACTTTTCTAAATCTAAATGTCTCTCACTCTCGTTCTCGCTCCTTCCTTCATCGCCTTCTTTTGTCGCTCTCGATCCTGCCAGCAAACAAAGCAAAAGAGAAATAAGCTAAGCACAACTTATAACCGCATGCTTGTTCTCAAGCAAGCTAGAAGCTTCCCAAACTGCCACGACAAACAAAGCCGACGTTACACGTTGCTTAGCACCCCTCTCCAATCTCGGTTTGTAATCTCTCGATTTTCCCAAATCTCGCTCTCGCTCCTTCCTTCGTCGTTGTCTTCCGTTGCTCTCGCTCCTACCAGCAAGCAAAGCAAAGGAGAGACAATCTAAGCATAACTTATAGCCGCATGCTTATTCTCGAACTGGCTGGAAGCTCCCCAAACTACCACCACAAACAAAGCTAACGTTACATGTTACTTAGCACCCCTCTCCATTCTCGATTAGCGTTGTACAGTATTTTTTTTTATTAAGATTTATGATACAATGTACAAGTCCTAGCTACTACAGCATGTAGTAGCTACTTGGACAGTTTGCTACACGTTGTAGTAGGTACTTAGACAGTTAGCTGCTACAACTATAGCAGCTACTTGGACAGTTAGCTACTTAGCTACCACAAAGTGTAGCAGCTAACTCCCCAAGTAGCTGCTACAACATCTAGCAGCTACTTGGATAGTTAGCTATCACAATGTACAAGCTATAACTGCTTCAATGTATAGCAGCTACTTGGACAGTTGTTAACTGTTACAATGTATTGTAGCTATTTGGACAGTTAACTATTACAACGTATAGCAACTACTTGGACAGTTAGTTCAATAATGAAGTATAATCTTTTTTGATAAATTTTATGTTTTCAAGTTATAAAATTTACAAAAAACTTACTAAACATCATTTCTCACATTTCATAATCAATAATAAGTCGTTTCATTTTAAGTTGTAATTCTCTCTAATCCTAATATATTATATATACGTGATTCTAAATGATCTATTTAATATAGAAAAAATATATATTATCATTATTGGGCGTTTGTCAGGTGTTTATGACATATGGATAGAAGTATCTACACAAGTTAATCATTTTAACGATGTTAGACATAAGTCCTTTGAGAGTAAAGAGAAGACAAAAAAGAGCTTTTGAAGCATACAACTTACAATTTTACAATATTAATAATCTTTTTTGATAAAATTTAATTTTTTTGTTATATAATTTACAGGAAACTTTCCAATTTAAGTTATTTCAATTTCCTACCATTGATTCAATGGTAAGTCATTTCAATTTAAATTGTAATTCTCTCTAATCCTAATATATTATTAGGATTTATGATACAACGTACAAACCCTATCTGCTACAGTGTATAAGCAGCTAGCTGTCATAACATGTAACAGCTACTTGGATTGTTAGCTTCCACAACGTGTAGCAACTACTTGGACAGTTAGCTGCTACACATTGTAGTAGCTACTTAGACAATCTTACTAACCTTTTCTTACCAATTTTTTATTTTATAATTTGCAAAAAAAATTTCAAATATTATTTCTCATAATTCATTCGATGGTAAGCCATTTCAATTGAAGTTGTAATTACCTCTAATTCTAATATATTGTTTACACGTAATTCTAAATGATCTATTTAATATAGGAGAAAACATATATCGTCTTTATTAGGCGTCAGCTGTGTGTTTATGACATCTAGATAGAAACATCTACACAAGTTAATCATTTTAAAAGCGCTATACACCAGTCCTTCGAGAATAGAGAGGATGCAATAAGAGCTTTTGAAGCACACTTTGATAAAAATCTAGCATTTACCTTCTTACACTTCTTTATATCAAGAGGAAAAAAAGTTCAGGTGCATCTTCAAATATAGTATTAAATTCAAATTCAAAGAGAAAACTATTGAAGAAGACTAAAAAATTTAGAAAATCGAAAGATGCATTGGAAAAGATAGAGCAACCGTTCAGTCAAAACTTATTGATTGAGCTAGAGACCTTGAATTTCTGAAATTTTGGTATGGGATAGAAGGGGTGAATATATAAAATGTATATATGTTCTCCAACTATAGTTCTGAGACTCACACAAGAAGTTATAGTCGTGTGCCAAGTGACACGGACGTTGGTGCGAATCTTGCAAAAGCAGCACCACGTTGGTGTTGCTCTTTGCAAAAGCAGCACTAACATGACCTTAGCTTTCGACCACCAACCTTGGTGCTGGTTTCCTAAGATCAGCACCAACGTGGTGCTGATCTTCTCAAACTAGCACCACAATATACATAAAGATTCAAATCATTTGGAACAATGCTAGGAAGGTCTAAGTAGAATAAAGGAGAGCATATTCGGACTCCTATGATCCATATGAACACAAAGGATTTGAAATAAGTCCGATTAGAGTTCTCTAGGTCCATCAATGGGTTTTAACCGAACCCCATTGATTGAGCTAAGGTCCTTAGATTTCTGAAATTTTGGTATGAAATGGAAGGAAGTGAGTGTAATGAATGTATATATGTCCTCCAACCATGATTCTGAGACTCACACAAGAAGTTATGGTCGCGTGCCAAATGACATGGACATTAGTACTGATCTTGCAAAACCAGCATTACGTTGCTGTTGCTCTTGCAAAAGCAGCACCAACGTGGCCTTGACTTCCAATCACTAAGCTTGGTGCTGGTTTCCAAAGATCAACACCAACGTGGTGTTGATCTTTTCAGACCAACAACACAATGTACATAAAGATATAAATTGTTTAGAACAACGCTAAGAAGGTCTAAGAAAAGTAAATGAGGGCATATTCAAACTCCTGTGATCCATATGAACTCATAGGACTTGAAATGGGTATGTTCAGAGTTCTCTAGGTCCATCAATGGATTTTAACTGAAACTCATTGATTGACCTAAGGGCCTTGGATTTTTAATATTTGTTGGGACCTTGATGTCCGCTAGAGGAGAGGGAGGGGGGTAAATAGCTCCTCACCCAAATCGTCGCTTCCTATGTATTCGTTAGCGCAGCGAAAATACAAACAAATACGAGCATGAAAGCTAAACCCTAATAGACAAGAAAGAACATCAAACCTCACACATTCATATAACGTAGTTCAGAGATAACTTACTCCTACTCCACGGTGTATCCATAAGGTGGATGATCTCTGTGATCGTTCGGTGGATCAATCACCGGAAAACCTCCGGCTTGCACAATCTCCTTATGGGTGGAGAAACCTCATCACAATTTTGCTCAAGAGCACTTGGGAGATTTCTAATAGAATTTAACCAAATCTATTTCATCACCAAGGTTAGCCACCCCGAGCTCTATTAAATAGAGTTCGAGAGGAAAATACCAAGTTATTTTCCCGTTACTAATCGACTAGTCACACCATCAGTCGACTAGTCCTCTGTGAAATTCGACTGTTACAACCCCAATAGCTCGATACTAGTCGACTGATGTCATGACCAATCGATTGGTCCACTTGGGTTGAGAGAACAAAAGAATTATGTTCTCTCTCAGTCTAACCACTAGTCGACTGGTAAACCCTAAACATAGGATTTACCTGAGTACATTCTTTCATACACTCATACTCGCCTGCACAACCTTGACCTTGCCTTCTAGTCTCTTCCATCAGCCTTGTATTCCTCAGATGCTTCCTCATCCTTAGCGCTTTATCTTCAAGAGCTTCCTTCGATCTTGTCCTTATTGTCGGATCTTCCTTTACCAAGAGGTCGCACCTCTAGGACTTTAACCTTTGCTAAGTCACATTTGGACTTACTTTGCCAAGACTACATGCTTGAACTTACACCGCCAGACTCATTCTTAGACTTTTTCTTTTGCCAAGATCTCACTTGGACTTTCCCCTTTGCCAAGATCTCACTTGGACTTTCCTTGTTGTACCTGCATCCTGCACACTCATAATGCATATCAAATGCAACAATAAACCTAACTTAAATCTTTGCCCAAATATCAAAACCTAGGGTCACACAAATTGCTCCAACAATATTTTGGTATGGGATGGAAGGAATAAGTGTATAGAATGTATATATGTCCTCCAACCATGATTTTAAGACTCGCACAAGAATCTATAGCTGCATGCCAGTGGCACGGATGTTGGTACTGATCTTATAAAAATAGCACCACGTTGGTGATACTCTTGCAAAAACAGCACCACGTTGATGCTACTCTTGCAAAAACAACATCATGTTGGTGTTGCTCTTTCAAAAGCAAGACCAACGTGGCCTTGCCTTTCGATCACCAAGTTTGGTGTTAGTTTCTAAAGATCAGCACCAACATGGTGCTGATCTTCTCAGACCAACACCACAATGTACATAAGATTCAAATCATTTAGAACAATACTAGGATGGTCTAAGAAGAGGAAATGAGGACATATTCAGACCTCTATGATCTATATGAACTCATAGGACTTGAAATAGGTCCGATAAGAGTCCTCTAGGCTCATCAATGAGTTTTTACTAAAACACATTAATTGACCTAGGGGCCTTGGATTTCTATTATTTTGGTATTGGATGGAAGAGGTAAGTGTATAGAATGTATATAAGCCCTCCAACTATGATTCTGAGACTCACACAAGAATTTATGGTTGCATGCCAAGTGATATGAACATTGGTGTTGATCTTACAAAAAAAACACTACATGGTGTTGGTCTTTCAAAACCAACAATAACGTTGCCTCTTGGGTTCTTCAAACTCAATATCCTATTTCAATTGCTAGAGCACATTTTATAAAAGACAGCATCAATGTCTTCTATCCAATAGTATCATTTCACTATCAATATTGGTAGAATTTACATGCAAAACTGAGTTTCATAAAAAAATATAAACTTTTGTTAAAAATATGACAGATATAAAATATCACCAAGAATTAAAATTATAGTTTTACAAATTCCAGTTCACATGAAGAAAATTGTCTACATGTAGGCCAAACATGTCGAATGCAATGTCTCACACAATTGTAGATTAAGGAAACACTCCTAATCCCAATACTAAGGGAACATCAACTTGGCTAGGGTATAGGGCATGTTTAGTCCTCATATATAAACATGTGTTTGATATAAATCAATGTAAGCAAATTACATTAACCATAAAATAATACATGGTTTATACAAAATAAAATTTTCTCATTCATTCTTTATATCAGAATAAATTTTTATAGTCTGTATTTTTTGTGAGCCTCAAAATATTTACATTTGGATACACTAAAATAGAATTATAAAAGGTTTAAACCAATTTATTCTTAACTAATAAAAGACTTAATTTTCCTTGTGTAATTATAAAAAAAATAAGAATGCTCTGTTTTTACATGAACATAATAAGTTAGCAATCCTATATAACTGAAATAAACTCATATTCAGGATAGATATCATATAGGAAAATCATAATATATTTCAATTTATGAAATATAACTAGAAATAACTTATAACTATTAAATGCAATTTAAAATAGTTTAAGTAACAGGTTCAAATCTAACACTATGACGGATAAGATATAACAATAAGCAATTTCAAGTCCTCATTCTCATCAGTATTCTAATTCTTTACAAGATATGTACTCGAATTCATCTAAAGAAAAATTCAAAAAAATTATTTCATCATTCTCAAATTATAATTTAGTTAATGAAAGATTTTATTGGTAAGCAGATTGAAGAATACAAATAATAAAAATGATGTTGCAATATTATTGATCTTGTCCAAACGCTGACTCAACGGACGCTGGGCACGTGGCACTCTCCGGTTGCCGACGTGGGTCTTCGACTGGTGGCACGAACCTTCGGCGTACTTGCACAGAAGTCGGGCCAGGAAGGGGTTCCCGGCGGCGACCCTCCGACGCTCAAGTCAGGCAAGCAAGCAGTAAAGAAGTGGCTCTCAAGATATTAGAATGCGTACCTCCGGCGGAGAATGAGGGCCTTTATATAGGGCAGCGGAGAAGCGAGTGCACACATATCGAGGTGTACACGTGTCCGTAGCCCATACCCCAGTAAGGGCTTGTCAGTGAGCTTACCTGACCCATACTGCTACAGTCCAAGCATGTCCTCGATGGGACAGCGGAACCCCCTGTCGCCTGATTTGGAGTATGACCATATCACGAAGCATGCCAGCTGTCAGAAGATGTCCCTTGTCTTTTTCCCCGTACTCCTGCCGGGCATCCGACCGGCCCACCTCCACCTTCCGTCCGACCGGTCATATATGATGGTCCATTGGGGAAATTATCGGTCATGTGTTTTGTGGCGACTGTTAGCAGTATGCTTCATGTCTTCGACCGAGCGTGTCGTCCGCTCGGCCCTACGATCTTGCTCAATGAGCGCCGGAACCCCGACTTCCATAGGGGTGTCTTTTGCCATCGGCTAAACACCGGGCGACCGCCCAGTCGGTCAGACCCCTTTCTCCGGTCGGCCTAGTTGGTCCGACCTTCTTCTATGAACTGCCCGGCTCTTTGACTTCCACGTGGCGTTGACCCCTTACAACGAGGGTCCCCTGTTCTTACCGCCGGATCAATTATGTTGATCTTTGCAAATCAGCACCAACATTGATACTGGTCTTTCAAAGTCAACACCAACATTGATGTTGGTTTGCAAAATTCATCATCAATGGGTAGTCAATGGATTTTTGAAAATTAGAACCAACATATAATCAATGGGTTTATGAAAATCAGTACCAACATTGGTGTTGATTTATGAAAACTAACACTAATGTTGTAATTTTTGAAAACCAATATCATCATGTTCTTCAAAATCAAGCACCAAAATGTTCTTGTAATGGGTTTTAAATAATTGGTTCTTAGAAACTATGATGGTTAAAAGACAAACACTCAATATACCTTACGTCCTTCAAAAACACAAGTAAAAAAAAGGAGAGGAAGATGACCAATATAGGGTTGAGCGAAAACTCTAACTCACTTGACATGAGCTGAGAGCTAAACAAAATGACTTGTATATAAGGTTGAAAGCAGAGGAAGAGAGGAGCGGATGAGCAGCAAAGAGGATTTAGAGCTTTCATTTTAAGGAAGAGAGAAAGAAAGGAGTGGATGAGCGGCGCAAAAGGTTTAACATTTTCGTTTTAGGGAAAAGAGGGAAGCAAAGGAAGAGAAAAAGTAAAAATAAACTCACGCAAAAGAAAAGAGAAATTAAAAATAAATAAATAAATTTATGCCGCATCATCGACCCAGTATGTTGTTGTACACGGTTGTCCATATAAGAATGTACTATTATAAAAGATCGGTTTATACCTGTTTCTAAATTTATAAAAAGCTTAAAATAATTATTATAGTAATTTTTTTGACCAACATTGTTATATCGTTACCTTTTGACTAACTTTATTATTGTTTTATTTACATATATCTCTTTTTTAAATATTTTTTCCTAAACTTGTAAAATCTGTATCATTTTGATTTCTATTACTTTATTTTTTAAAAAAATAAAACTTTTATAGTATATACTATTTAAATTGTTATTCATTTAAAAGTTTTAGAAATTTTATTGTAAATTGTAAATCACTTCGCTTTATTATATTTTATAAATTTATAAATCATGTATAATTCTAAAGATAAATGTTCTTCCTTTCTGCCTATCGATAAATTTAAAATATAATTTATACACATTCATTCAGAGTTCAAAGGTCGATCTTTAAAATCATCCCCATTAAAATTCAAACTTTGATCCTCTTATTCTTTGAGTGTTTTACCACTGCATCACATATGTGAGAATGATTTACCTGAACGAATGTATTAATCTTAGTCGGGCAATCAAATTTAGAAGGACAGGTAAATTTGGTAGAAAATATCAAGATGCAAAGATTGGGTCGAAATCCTGTTATCGGTTCCCTGCACGGATAGTTGTCTTGTGGGTCCAATCTAGTGGCTGCCATTAGGCTAGATAGTTGCTCCTTGTACCAAGTTACATGGAGATTCTATCTATCAATGATAATGGTGGAGCAAACCAAACAAAAAGTTCCTAAAGGTACCTTTGGAGTAGTTGAGCCTGACAAAAATGGATTTGAACGTGCAGATTGCCAGCAAAGTGGTCGTCCACATGGGTGCAAGTGTCCAGGTTTGGTATTAGGTTTTGGAAGAAGGCTACTAGAGTTACTCTTCCAATTATCAGATCTCATTTTGTTACGGGAACCTCCTTCGATGGACAACATTGAGGTTCATGGTTCGATCGATCAGATAAGAAAATGATTTCGAAAGATGAGTAGTTTTAGTATTTAGACGGAGAAAAAAAGGTCCATATGAGCACAATTTAGCATTTCCCAACCCGCGACAGTTGGCATGTTAGAGAAGCAAGTTTACTAAGGGAATGGAATTACCTTAGGTCGCTAATCTATGTGGCCTTGTAGGTTTTGAGAGATATAGACAGTAGTATTTCTTTTCATGTAACCGACATAGTTAAGCCGTGTCCAATTATTCGAATGGTCAGTCTTATTCACTCCTTTGCTCCATTTGGAGCCACCGTTTAGCTACTAAGAATCTTCAATAACAATAAGCATTTAAGATAGAAAATCCATGACAGATGCGAGATGACCAATCTTGGATACTTGAAAAAGGAGTAGGCAAGCTTTTCAAGCATGATGCATAACTTGGCTCAGACACAATTTTCTAATTACTGAACTTACAATTCGAGTTTCCTCTTGATGAATGAACTCCAACTTCAGATCAGAGTCTGTATCAATCCTAAGATTAAACTGAAATAACCGTTGATTTGGTCAAAATTAAGGTAGAATAACACATTAGTTTTTTACCATTGTCTATTGCATGCAAGTGTTTTTAGTGTATATCATACATAAAGCAAAACCTCAGATGTATACGATCAACACATACCTCCTGTCAGTCTACGAGAAACACTTCAGTCTCTGTAGATTAGAGATGAACAGTGAGAAGACAGAAGTTTTACGATTTAGACACGACTATTTGTCACCCACCTGTCTCTCAACTTCCAACAGAGATTCAGAAAGCTTTCTCTTCAGGATATCCTTTTCCAGTTCGCAACTTTTGTACTTGGTATCTGAAGAGAGAGATAAACCAACTATAATGCCCAGCATATGCAGTGACTTTGTACAAGAGATGGATTACATGATAGCAGTAATTAGTGCAAATTGATTGAACATGAATTAGCGATTCATTTCTGTCTTATAAAAGCAATATTTTGACTTGCAGCAACAAATGGAGGAAATTTTGGTCAATTCTCACCATAATAATAAGTTGACAAGATGGTTATGCGCTCCACTGGCTGAAAAAGAAAACATGAAAATGTTACTACACAAGCATAATAGCATTCTTGAACCAGCATATGTAAGGGTTCTTTTGTTGTGAAAAGGGACCAGAAGAAATTGGTGTTCCTCAATCTGTCACATTTCCTCGAGTTGACGTTTTTCAATTTATACTGTATATGGGTTTCTATACTGGGAACATAGAGGAACTGCCATGATACATAAAGATGAGAAATATATTTTATTCTATCACTTCTTAGGCCTACAAATTGCGAGCTACAAGGATAATAGAAAAACACGCAAGTTGTGCGTCAACTTGGTAGATCAAACAATATTGGATGGACCAAAAGTTACAACTAGCCTGGTTTTCAGATTGCTTATTTGTTAACCAATGGAGAATTTACCATAACAAAAATCCCTTCACGCCGTGTAGGAAGCTCTTCCAGTCTGCTTAATGCCTCGTCACCTCTAGTCAATTTTCCAAAGATGGCATACTAAGGTCACGTAAAATCAGAAATAGTGGTGAGAAAATATCAATTTGTTTGAAAATATAAAAGTGTCCAATAAGCAAAATACCTTGCCATCGAGGTGAGGTGCATCTCCTAAAAGGATAGAGAATGAAGATGAAGCACTATCAGGATCAGAATATCTGAGGATGAAAAAATCGAACTAAGATACATTAAAAGGGTTAAAGTGTAAAACATGGCTTTGCACTTTCCATAATAAAATAGCTTGTCCTTAGTACAATTGTTCCCTTTGTCATCAGCTAGGTCTTAAGAGTAAAATTACGATCAAGTTGTTTGTGTTCCTAGAATGTATAAAGACAATAATCAAAACAACAGTAAGCGAGAGCTAAAGATGAAATTCACTACCCATTCTTTAAATAACAAAAATGTATAAGAGATGCTACTCATCCTCCAAGCTTGCTCCAACAAAAAATAAAATAAAATAAAAACAATGACAACAATCTTTATCGGAACATCATTTAACAATATGCATTTATGATAATTGAAATTTCTAAGTCAAACTATAAATAAGAGGGAAAATGCATACTTCGGACAATCCAAAAACAACAATCAGCAACAAATACAAACACATTTTTTTCAATCTAAACCCTATAAGATGAATTGAAGGCAGATGGACATTTGATAATAAGTTACCTTCCCATTGAGAGGATGCCTCTTACATGTTTGACTTCACTAAATTCACCAATAACAGTTTTCTCAGCTTCCAACTTTTGTTCTTCATTCAAAGGAGCACTTCTGCCTCCTACAACAGCAGCCACTTGTGCAACAAAACCTTTATCAACCTACCAATGACAATAAACTTTGTTACAGAAGAAATATCTACATAAAAAAGTGGATTAGTAAGGTCACTACCCGAAAGAAGTGATTTGTGTTATAGCAGCCAAGCCGCACAAGCTTGAAAATATGCTCTACAGTTTTGGGAGCAACATTAGGGAAAAATCCAAACTCAATGTCACCATAGTTTGTCTGCACAAGAGATAAAACAATTGTAAATATTACCTAAACACAAACTGAATTTTAATTTAAATTACTGGAAAGCATAAAATTAATTTAACTTTAAAACAATGTTTTAAAACATAATGACAAAGAACATTTTCACAGTGAGAACGGACAAAATGATGAATATTGCATAAAATTTTATACAGGACACTCTTAAATAATTTAGGATAGTCATCTCAATAGAAAAGTAGTTCAGAACCAAGAAAATTGATAAAGATCATCAAACTGTTCAAATGCTTGATCCTTTGAGCTCAACTGATGCATATCACCAGTAGTGCACTACCAACAAAAGCCTTCCCAAACATGAAAAGAAAATTGATACTCGTTTTTTGAATCAACAAAGAGAATAACTCAAAAAGTCAACAACCACATTATATATTTTGGCTACCTTAGCTTCTCAGACATTTACACATGAGACAACTACATTTTTACGAGAAATTCAAGGAAAGAAAAGATATAAATAATTATGATTGGAGCTGGTTTTTCAACAGAGCAAGAAGCAAGTAGCTTTTCAGAATATTAGGTGCCACGATATCACTTACTTCCCCTTGTCATCAGTTTAAGCGTATGTAGTTTTTGAGTGCTTGTATTCCAGCCACCAGAGGCCGTAAGTTATAGAAAAGCTCTCTATTCCCGCTTTAATCTCTAACCCACTACTCTTTTTCATTCCTCATTGACATGAAATTTGCTGCATCCCATAGTTTCTTAAGAGAAATCACACTGAACATAAAATATTTGTCTTTTTTTTACTGATATACAAACATACAACCACACTTGTGAATACTTACAGAGCTTAACAATTTTTTTTCCCTTTATTGATAAACCAAGCCACAATATCTTCGACTAATACATACACATTGAACAAAATTCAGAATGATTCACTCATATGAATAAGATTATTTTCACAAGAGTAACGGTATTATTCTTTGAATTTTTAAATTTGCTGCTCTGATAGACATATTCAGTAGACTAGATTATGATATACACCAATATATTGATCTGTTTTAGTTAGATTCTCATTAGTTAAGTTACAATCAGTTCAGTTTCACAGAAATTGAATCTCTATTATGTTTATTCATATGCTAATTGATTATAAGCCTTAATTTTGTTTAATTAGTTTCTGCATGATTAGAACTTTTATAAATTATGTCTGAAGATAGGTTGATTGATTATCCTTAATTAATACTTGACTGCATCCTGAACCAACTATAATTTTTATAGCAAGTGATCATCCTTAATTCCCTTTTTCACAAACAGACAGACAACAGATTGTGATGAAACTGTCCTACAAGGGGTAAAAACTAATAGACCTAATTTCTCTAAATGGACAACGGATGAAAATGTGACTTATCATACTTGGATTAATTATATCCTTAGGTACGATATCTTCATTTGAAGCCTTTAATTCCAGAGATGTCTTAGCTCCTTTGACCAATAGTACCTCTGGCAAATCCCAAAAATCTATGGAGTTCTAACTAGTTGTCAAAACTACAAAGGAAATTAAACATCTCTGCAGAATATAAATTCTTAGTTGTTTATCCAACAGCCTATATAAATGTATAAAAAAATACTTAATAGCTAAAGAATTACGAATACTGGAAGATACATAATTTAGGGCAGTGAAAAGGTGGTAAGATTCACTTCCTTTGAGTTCAGAAAATTCAAAATTATAGACAACGTTTCTCATTGATGATTAGATCCACACATTCCTTAAAATATGAACCATCACATCCACAAAAATCAGAAAATCCTGACGGGATCCTTCTGACATGTATGTAGAAGGCATACAGATTACAACTACAAAACAGAAGAATATCATTAATATAATAAGGATAAAATAATTCAAAAACCACACAGCAAAATTTCCTAATCCAATTCTTATGTCATTACATTGGTACTTGTTTACGACTAACTTTACTCTTTCTTTTTCTGTTTAAATAAGATAAAGTTTTCAACTTGTTCCATATAGATTTTTTTCTTCTAATTATCCATAAAGAAAGACTAGCGTAACATTCATTAATTTAGGAATGGATGTCAGGGCAAAACGATTCAAACGGTGGTAATATTTTTCATACGCGTGTATCTATCAGAATAGTCTGTATCAGCCTTTTGTTGAATATCTTGAACGCTTTGTACTCGAAACAATCTGAGGCAAAGCTATATAAGATCATGAACATTAAGAAATTGAACAAAAGGAAAAGTTCATTATTTGATCTGATGGCATAAATCAAGGAACTTCCATCAATGTCATCGGCGAGAACTTGCAAATGCATGGACGAAACAACTAGCTAACCTAGTAAAGTCGAATATTCCAACACAAAGAGACAATATAATCTAAGTATACTGAGTGAAGAAAAAGAAGATTATGGTTAAGATCAAGATCTGCCCACTGTCCCTAACAACATGAAAAATTGCAAGCGAGGAGGGAAAACGGAACCTGGAAGACGACGCGAGTGGTTCCGAGAGCAGGATCAAGGAAGGCGGAGGCTGGATCGACGATGGAGAAGGAGAGGTAGAATAGCAGGAGAAGCGATGGGAAGCATCGGTTCTCCATCTCGTCGCCGCGGTATCTTCCAATTCCGAAGATTTTCCAAATTCATTTTTTTCTAATGTCCAGTTAATTAATTGTTCATTTATTAATCAATTAGGACCCTACAAAATAGAGATTATCATTTATAGCCTCAAAAAAAAACGCAGAGCATGCATTCGGCGTAATAATAAAAACATTAGAAAAAGGTCTTCTGGAAATAAAATAATCGTAACTTCCTTATGATGGGAGACGATCATGATTATTTTTTTCTATTTATATATGTTAAATAGACCAAGCGTATAAATAAACCAATCGATCATCTTTGATGTATTTATTTATGTTCATTCATATAAAATTAATTAAATAAATAAAAATGAACAACGATACGAGTTTAAACCCATATATTCAATTTAGTAATATTCATAATCAAGGATTATTGTGAAATATGTTCATTAATATGATAAATAAATAAATAATAACTTTGAAAATGAATATACAAACTTATATTATCAAATTTATTAAACAAACTTATTACACACCAACTTAAACTTAAACTGAGAAGTCAGTAACATCTCAATAGCATAAATTTTCACGGAAAATTTGATAACATCTAAATAAATCAACTTAAACTTGTAAAAAACATCAAATCAATCTTAGCAATCTTTCATTTCAACAATTTAATTCAATTTATACTCGATTAGCTTGAGTCTGTTATCTTCTCAAATTAGTTTAAACGCCACCAAACTTACTTGTTTACAACCCTTACAGACAGCGTAGAAATGGTCAAAACACTTAAAATGATCTACAAGTGATATGCATACAAATAAACGGCCCGTGGCTAATCCATTAACTTAACTTGCTCTTTATATATATATGCAGACAACAGAAGTACAATTCAGGTGAGCACACACTCCCGCTAGACAAGCTCACCGGCACCAAGATTTCGAGGATGCAAATTTAAGAGCAAAACTACATAGCCGTCTGACGTAGATATGGTTTAGGACAGGGGAGGAATTAGGAGAATAAGGAGGGATAATTTGATCATTTTACGGTAGCACCTCTATTTAGGTTACTGTAGCATGCAAACGAAGGGGAGCTGGGGGTGGTGTGGAACTTCTACCGCCGCTAACTCCTCCTCCTTCTTTCTCTTGCTCCACGCCGGAACCGACACCGACGCCGGCCTTCGCCTCTGCCCCTTTCTTTCTCCTCACCGCCGACCGTCACTCCTACTTCTCTCCATCTCCTCCTCTCGATGCCACCGCCGGGCGGACCGTCCACTATTCCTCCTCCTTCATCTATCTCGACGCCACCATCGGCAGGAGATGCCCTGGAGGGACGTCGACGTCGACGAAGTCACCGGCACTGCAGCCCCCCACCACATCTCTCTCTCTCCGTCTCGCAGCCCTAGCCGCTCCAGCTCGCCGGAGCCGCCTTAGCGTCATCCTCTCTCTGTTCTCCTTCTCTCTCCTCTCCTCTTGCCGGAGCCGCCCCCCTCCCCCAGCAGCCTCTCTTCCTCCCTCCCAATGGCCACAGCGGTCTCCGTAGCCACGTTCATCCGATCATCGCTGCGACAGACCGCCCCCTCTCTCCCTCGTAGCTCGCCGGCAGCTCCAGCGGGCAGCCCCAGCGTCGACAGCCCTTTCTCCCCCTCCACATCGACGTCGCAGTGTCGCCTCTCTCCAGTATCGCAACCCCTACACCAGCTCCCCTCCCTTCCGGCAGCCATTTCCAGTGGCAACCCTCGATGGGCCCACTATCTCGGCTGATCTACTGTCCTAGCCGACCCATGATTTTCGCCGACCCACAACCTTGGCCAACCGTATAGCGTTATTGTCATTGTCGGTAGTCCGCGCGTCCATTGCGTCCCTGTTGCAGCTTTGTGTTGTGGTTGTGTTTTGGCCTTCGAGCCGATATATTATCCCGGCCTGCGTGTCGATTTCATGTCCCGGCCTGCGTGTCAAGCCCGTGTCCCAGCCGACGTGTCGAGCCCGTGTCCCGGCCTGCGTGTCGATCTTATTTCTCGGCCTGCGTGTCGGTATCGTATCCTGGTCTGTGTGCTGATGCCTTATCCCGGTCTGCGTGTCGGTGCCTTATCCCGGTCTACGTGTCGGTATTATATCCCGACCTGCAGCTCGTCTTCCAAGTCCGGGCCTTGTTCAGCTTCTTGTCGTCAGATCCTGCTCTCCATCCTGATCAGGAGTCGGCTACTCTTCCGGGTCGCGACAACTCGAGCCGCGTCTCATCCGAGAGCGCCTCCTGGGCCAGGGTACGTTCTCCGTTCATATTTTATGCATATTTCATTATTTTATGGCTTAGTCTTATACTTATATATTCGTTGGATCTGCCTCGAGTATCGGGGTACCGGGGATCGGGTCAACCCAGTTGTTGGCTGCAAGTAGCGTTGACCAGAGGACTTCTGAAGACTTGGTCAACATAGAAGTCATCTCAGCACACCCCCCTCCGGGACGTCGCCACTCCGTCAACATTTCATCCACCTCACCCGACGGTCCGTCTGACTCAGCTTCCGGACGGAATCACCGTCACTTAACAGAGAGCTTTTGCAGTAATTATGACTAAGCACTTCATCGAAACAACTTAGCTTCGGCACCTTATAAACCAGAGTTAGAACGTGTGGATGATGATGACAATGATAGTTATGACAATGATGATGAGCACCCTAAAAGAGATAAAAGAGAATTATCAGAATTGACCGGATCGGATCAAATCATTAAATCAAATCAAATTAGTTTTAGGATTATTCTAATAATTCTGTTATAATTATTAGAATAATTCTCAAAATAATTTTTAGAATTATTCTGTTATTTATTAATTGGTTAATTGACCGAGTACTTGTTTAAATCCTATATATTGTATTGTCTTGATGGCAAATATCAACAAAACAATAAGATTAATTATTACTCTCCTATTTTATCTTCTTTCTATTCTTCTTTTAACATGGTATCAGAGCCATGATCCTTCGTTCCTTCTCTTTCTCTTAATTTTCCCTCACAAATCCTCTTCCCTTCCTTTTCTGCCGCCGCCCAAGACAAAAGAGGAGTTTCTTTTTTTGAAACTGCAAAACAAGACGACAAAAGGGCTTCTCCTTTTGTGCTACCGTCGCTGTCCACCGAACGCCGACCAAACCTCGACGTCGACAACAAGTGGTTGCTCCAACCAAGGCTTCTATTTCCTCTAAGGGGAATTTCTCCAGACGAAAGGCCCCCTTTCCGGCGATCCAGTCTCTCTACAAGATAAGTTATTTTACTTTAGATGTCAAATACTCAACACTATCAAGGAGGCCAAAAATAAAATTCAGTCTGATGTCAAATTTGTCGCATCATTGGCCATACTGGAAATTTATGCCCTAAAAGATTTGATTACTCTCGGGTAAAATGTCAAAATTTTCACATCATTGGTCATCCTGGAAATCTATGCCCTCAAAGATTTGCCTCAAATTTCATTGGTGGTTCTACAGTCTCAAGACAATCGTCTATTTCACAAGCATATCCTAAAGCTCTCTCATCTGTGCCTACTTACGGTAAAACCCCAGAGTTTTCATCTACTGATTGGTATATTAACACTGTAGCAACTCATCATGTCACATCAGATTATAATATTCTTACAGACGTAATATCATATTATGGCTCGGATACGGTTCAAGTAGGCAATGACTCAAGTTTGCAAATTGCTAATCTTGGAAACACATATATTCATTTATCTAATCGATCTTTTCACATGCGCAATATCTTTCATGTTCCGTCTATCACTAAAAATTTACTTTCTACCCGTCAGTTTTGTCTTGATAACAATGTCATTTTTTAGTTTCATTATAATCATTATCTTATAAAAGATAAAGGAACAAATGCTATTGTGTTTCATGGGAGAATCAAAAATGGCCTCTACTATCTTCAAAGTTCTTCAATCAAAGCTTTTGTTGGTGAACGCACAAATAAACCAGCTTGGCATGCTCGACTTGGTCATCCTTCTCTTCATATTGTCCAGTCAATCATCAATAGGTATAGTTTACCTACTTCCATTACCTCCTCTCCATCTCATTCATGTAGGGCCTGCATGGAATCTAAAAGTCATAAGCTACCTTTCTATTCATCCGATTATGTTTCTAATTTCCCACTTGAATTAATTCATTCTGATGTTTGGGGCCCTGCACCTGTTTTATCTAACCAAGGTTTCCAATATTATGTTACCTTTATTGATCATTTTAGTAAATATACTTGGCTCTATCCTATGAAAAGAAAATCTGATTTATTAGATATATTCTGTAAATTTCAAAATCAAGTTGAACGATATTTTAATCGTAAAATACTTTCTTTTCATTCTGATTGGGGAGGTGAATATCAAGCTCTCCATCGTCATCTTGTCTCTTGTGGAATTGTTCATCGAGTCTCTTGTCCTCACACTCCGGAACAAAATGACTCTGCTAAGAGAAAACATAGACACATAGTCGAAACTGCCTTAGCTCTTCTTCATCATGCATCAGTTCCACGTAAATTTTGGGATGAAGCTGTTACCACTGCTGTATATCTCATAAATCGACTCCCTACTCCATTGCTTAATCATAAATGTCCTTTTGAAACACTTTATAATCAAACTCCTAATTACACTTTTCTTCGAATTTTTGGTTGCGCATGTTATCCATGGTTACGCCCCCTACTCTAAACACAAACTTGACTCTCGTTCACTACAATGTGTTTTCCTTGGTTACAGCAATTTGCACTATGGCTATCGTTGCTTCCATATACCAACAGGTTGAATTTATATTTCACAACATGTTACTTTTGATGAGACTCTATTCCCTTTTTCAGTATCTTCTTCGATCTCTCCTCCAGATACAGGTGACACCTTCTTAATACCACCTAATATTGTCAGAAATGATGGCACCTTCATCCACAATTTCCATCTCATGTTTGCCAACTTAAGAAATCTTTATATGGTCTTCGACAAGCTCCTCGTGCATGGTTTTATCGACTATCCAATTGGTTACAATCTCAAGGATTTTCTGGATCAAAGACTGACTCGTCTCTATTTCACAAATATAATGATGGGTCTATGATATTTTTTTCTTATTTATGTGGATGACATCCTGATAACCGGTAATGATCACAAGGGCATCGTAACTTTATTAAGTCTTCTCAATCAAGAATTTCCTATCCGAGATTTGGGCATTGCTCATTTTTTTCTTGGTATTGAGCTTATTCCACATGAGGATGGCTATCTTCTCTCTCAGAGCAAATACATTACTGGACTTCTTCAAAGAGCCAAAATGGATGGAGCACGTCCGGTCTCTATACCAATTGTTATAAACAACTCTCCATCTGCATCCTCTCCTGCTCTGTCTGATCCATAGATTTATCGAAGCATTGTTGGAGCCTTACAATATGTCACTATCACACACCCTGATATTACTTTTGCAGTAAATCGTGCTTGTCAATTCATGCATGTTCCAACTGAACAAAATTGGGATAATGTAAAAAGAATACTTCGCTATCTCAAATGTACTATTCTACATGGTCTTCTTTTATATCGTCAATCGTCTCGAGATTTACATGCCTATAGTGATGCGGATTGGGCAAGTTCTCCTGAAGATAGACGCTCTACTAGTGGATATGCAATATTTCTTGGACGAAATCTTATCTCATGGAATTCGAAGAAGCAACCTACGATATCTCGTTCAAGTACTGAGGCAGAATATAAAGCTATAGCAAATACAACGTCTAAAATTATTTGGCTTCAATCACTTCTCTCTGAACTTCATCTTGCATCAAATATTGCACCAAAAATTTGGTGCGACAATATCGGAGCAACATATCTCACAGCAAATCCAATCTTTCATGCTCGTACAAAACATGTGGAGATTGATTTTCATTTTGTTCGTGAACGTGTGGCAACTCAACAATTATCCATCTCTTATATCTCTGCTGAGGATCAAATTGCTGATATCTTTACTAAGCCATTATCCAGACAACGTTTCAACAAATTGGCAAGCAAACTCAACATCAAAGATCTCCCGTTAAGTTTGTCGGGGGGGTAAAAGAGATAAAAGAGAATTACCAGAATTGACCGGATCAAATCATTAAATCAAATCAAATTAGTTTTAGAATTATTCTAATAATTCTGTTATAATTATTAGAATAATTCTCAGAATAATTTTTAGAATTATTCTGTTATTTATTAATTGTTAATTGACCGAGTACTTGTTTAAATCTTATATATTTATTATCTTGAGGGCAAATATCAACAAAACAATAAGATTAATTATTACTCTCCTATTTTATCTTCTTTCTATTCTTCTTTTAACACACCCAACGGCTCCTTGTGCCTCTGATATTCTGCCGCGGGAAACAACTTGGATCCCATTTCTCTTCGGATCCTCGCTTTGTTTCTTGGTCAAATTTCCTTTCATAGATAGCTGCCTCTTGATATGGCTTTTACTCAATAAAGCCATCCCACCATGTTTTGGCGCATGTAAAGCGCCTTCCACACAATCACCCGCTTGCGCGCAGCTCCAAATTCTAGAAGGCCCTTCCCCAGGTGATTTCAACCTTCGAAATCCATTTTTCATTCGACAACCAGCCCAGTTATCAGAAATATTTTCATGCAACTTTGAACAAAGTGGGCACGGGGGATCATGTTTGGATATTGATCCGGCAGTGAGGATGGGGGACCCCCCCCCTTTTAGGCAGAGTCAACGCCACGTGGAGGTTGAAAGGTAAAAGGTCAACCAGAGGCTTGGCCGAGCGGATAGAGATTGGGGCGACCGGCCGAAAGTTCCAAACGGAAGCAAAGACACCCCGACGGGGAGTCGGGGTTCCGATGCTCATGTTGAACAGGGTCGTATGGCAAAGCGGGTAGCCCGCTCGGCCGAAGACATCAAGCAGTAATACTGTGAATAATTTCATCCGAGCACACGACTTGAAATCTCCCGAGTTGATCAGTACTTACGTCCGTTCGAACGTGAGGGGACTGCCGAGCGGCCAGACGCTCAGCGCGGGAACAGAAGAGACAAAAAGATAAGGGAAACATCGAGGGACATCTTCTGACAACAAGCGTGTTCGACGACTAACCCATACGCAAAAGCCCATGACGGAAGGTTCTACTGTCCCATCAGAGAGGTGCTCGGACTGTAGCAGTATGGTGTCAGGCAAGCTCCTCTGACAAGCCCATACTGAGGTATGGTAAGATGACACGTATTCGCCTCGGTGTGTGTGCATAAGCTTCTTCACAGCTCTATATAAGGGTCCTCACACTTCGCCGGAGGTACGCTTTTCACGCGATTACGCATTCTCGCATCTTCGGAGCCACTCCTTAGTTTACTCTTGCCTGACTTGAGCGTCGGAGGGTCGTCGTCGGGAACCCCCTCCCGGCCCGACTTCCTTGCAGGTTTGCCGGAGGTCCATACGACCGGTCGGAGATCTACGTCAGCAATTCGGAGAGCGCCATGTGCCCAGCGTCCGTTGATTCAGCGTTCAGACAGGATCAATTTGGCGCCGTCTGTGGGAACGCACTTGCATCCGAGCGGAAGCAATGGACGAAGCTGGACGACCGCATACGGTGATGCTCTCCACGGAGGAGCTCGACGCTCTGATCGAGACAAGAGCAGCTAAGCTTGTGGAACAAAAACAAAAGGCACAAGCCGAGCGGATGGAGCAACAAGCGACGTCCGCATCGGGAGGCCGAGCGGAAGCACCCGCGGCCACGGTTCCGTTTCATCGGGCCCTATTCCGCACGCCTCCTGAAGCCGCAACAGTTAATTGTGATCGAGGATCTTCATCAGACGAAGTGCCAATACGAGACAACAGAAAAGGCAAGGCCCCCCGAGCGGACGCCTCCCCCAGCGGATCAACCGTCAGTTTTCGGAGGCCATCCTGCGGGACCCTCTGCCAAAGCACTATGTGCCCCCGGCGATCGGTGAATACAACGGAACCACCGACCCGGACGATCACCTGGGTAAGTTCGACAACACAGCCACCCTTCATCAATACACAGATGGAGTAAAGTGTCGAGTGTTCCTTACCACCCTCTCGGGATCGGCACAACGATGGTTCCGGAGGCTGCCAGACGGATCCATTACAAGTTTCAAGGAGTTCTGCACAGCCTTCCTCCACCATTTTGCAAGCAGTCGGCGTTATCAGAAGACAAGTGTCAGCCTGTTCGCCATCAAGCAAGAGCCCAGAGAGCCGCTCAGAGCTTATATACGACGATTCAACCAGGTGGCCATGGATATTCCAACGGCCACCTCAGAAACGATGATGAATGCGTTCACGCAAGGCCTCGTGGATGGGGACTTCTTCCGCTCGCTCATTCGGAAGCCGCCCCGAGACTACGATCATATGTTACACCGGGCCAATGAATACATCAATGTGGAGGAAGCCGAAGCGGCCCGAAGGAAGGAAGCTCCAACCGAGCGGGCGCCCACTGCTGAGCGGAAGCCGCACACTGCTCATCAGCCGCCCAGGGGACCGCGAGCTGAAGCAGCCCACCCCCAGCAACATGCAAGATCCCACGCCATTCAAGAAGTATCTGCCGAGCGACCCAAACCTAAAAAGAAGGTATGAACCCCAATGATTTGCTCATTTCACCGGACAGACACGCATAATACAAGAGATTGCCGGAGCCTTCCCCTGATCGCCCACCCCGTGCCCCGGGGTGGCCACCGTCGATCGCCATCGTTCGACAGGCGACAGCGACACCGTGAAGCCGATCGACGACAGTCTCCCGAGCGGTATCACCCTCAGAGGCACGAGAACAATCCTCGGGTGTCTAAGGAGCGGCCTAGGCCGTTCGCTCGGGAAGAAGAAAATAGAAGTAACACTTCCCGAGGCGAAATCAACATCATCGCTGGGGGGCCAACCGGAGGCGACTCCAACCGAGCAAGGAAGGCGAGCGTCAGACAGCTTCAGATCCATGCGATCGGCTGCAGCCAAGAATGGGCGAGCGGTCCCGAAATCAGTTTTGGGTCCAGGGACTTGGAGAGAGTCGAAGTGCCACATGACGACACTCTCCTCATCAAAGCGGTAATAGCTAACTATACTATTCATCGCGTTTTCATCGATACAGGAAGCTCGGTCAATATTATATTCAAGAAGACCTTCGACCAACTGCAAATAGATCGAGCCGAGTTGCTGCCCATGACAACCCCCCTCTACGGGTTTACGGGCAATGAAGTTTTGCCGGTCGGACAGGTCCGACTGGCTATTTCGCTGGGAGAGGAGCCGCTCAGAAGGACGCGGACTGCAAACTTCGTCGTTGTCGACTCTCCCTCAGCATACAACGTTATCTTGGGGCGACCGACGCTTAGCGAGTTCCGAGCGGTCGTCTCCACCTTCCACCAGAAAATCAAGTTCCCGGTGGAAGATAAAGTGGGAGAAGTGCGAGGAGACCAGCTGGCAGCTCGGCGATGCTACGTTGAGATGGTCTGGGCTGAAGCTAATTTCGCTCGGAAGGCGCCACGGATCGAGGTAAACGCCATAACCGAAAAACCACCCTCTTTGGTGTATGAAGAAAAAGAGGAAGTGCAGATTCACCCAACCCGATTGGAGGCCACCACATTCATTGCGGTCGATCTGGAGGCGAGCCAGAAAGAGGAAGTGATCAAATGTCTCCAGAAAAACTGTGATGTCTTCGTATAGTCAACGCACGAGCTGCCGGGAATCTCGCCAAGTATCGCGCAACATGAGCTCCACGTCCGACCGGACGCTCGGTCGGTGGAGCAAAGGAAGAGGGACTTCAGCGCAGAATAAAATACCATCATCCGAGCGGAGGTCGAGAAGCTCCTGGAGGTCGGTCACATACGCGAGGTCCAGTTCCCAAGCTGGCTGGCGAACGTGGTACTAGTCTCCAAGTCGGGCAACAAGTGGAGGGTTTGCATCGATTTCCGGGATTTCAACAAAGCATGTCCAAAGGACTTTTATCCTCTACCCCGGATCGATCAACTGGTGGACTCCACAGCGGGCTGCGAGTTGATATGCATGCTCGACGCCTATCAAGGTTACCATCAAGTGCCGCTCGCCCAAGAAGATCAAGAGAAGGTGAACTTCGTTACAGCCGACAGCACTTACTGCTACAATGTGATGCCGTTCGGACTGAAGAACTTGGGAGCAACTTACCAGCGCTTGATGAACAAAGTGTTCAAGGAGCAGATCGGACGAAATTTGGAAGTGTACGTGGATGATATTCTCATCAAGTTTGTCCGAGCGGCCGATCTCTCTAAAGACATGGAGGAGACTTTCCGAACGCTGAGGAAGTATGGAATTAAGCTGAACCGTCAGATGTGTCTGTTCAGGGCAAAAGGCGGGCGTTTCTTGGGCTATATAGTGACCGAGCGGGGCATCGAGGCAAATCCCAGCAAGGTGAAAGCATTACAAGATATGCCGCCCCCAAGAAATCTGAGGGAAGTACAGCGCTTGACCGGTCGGATAACAGCATTGTCCAGATTCATCTCGAAGACAGCCGATCGGAGCCTCTCGTTTTTCAAAATCTTGCGCAAAGCCACTAAGTTTCATTGGGATGAAGAATGCGATCGGGCGTTCGAAGAACTGAAGACATATCTGAACTCTTTGCCTGTGCTAGCCAAGCCAGCTGTGGGTGAGCCGCTTTGTATCTATTTATCTTCAACTGAGCAAGCAGTAGGCTCGGCATTAGTGAGGGCGAGCGAAGAAGAACAACCAGTGTACTTCTTGAGCCATATTTTAAAAGACGCTGAATCTCGCTACACTGGGCTCGAGAAGCTGGCTTTTGCTTTGGGCCTCGTCGCTCGAAGACTTCACCCCTATTTCTTGGCTCATACTATCATCGTCCGGACAAATAGCCCCTTGGGAAGAGTGCTGTTGAACCCAGAAGCGTCCGGACGGCTCATCAAATGGACCACGGAGTTGAGCAAATTCAACATTCAGTATCAACCCCGTTCGGTGATAAAGGCGCAATCCTTGGCAGATTTTGTCACCGAAGTACAAAAGCTAGAGCCCGAAGCTATGTGGAAAATATTTGTGGATGGATCGTCTACTCGGCTCGGAAGCGGAATTGGGGTATTATTGCTCTTACCACAAGAAGAGCGAATGCATCTATCCGTTCGGCTGGACTACAGAGCCACAAATAATGAAGCGGAGTACGAAGCCCTCATAGCCGGCTTGCAGGCAGCTCGGCATGTAGGAGTCGGTCGGGTGATAATCCATTCGGACTCCCAGTTGGCCGCTCAGCAACTCTCGGGCACTTTTGAGATTAACAACGCTCGGCTCAAGCTTTACGCTGAAGCCTTCGAAAAGCTCAAGGCTAACTTCAGAGAAGTCATTATCCAGAAGATACCCCGAGTGGAAAGTCAGGCAGCAGATGAGTTAGCCAAACTCGCAAGTTCAATATCACCGGTCGTCATCCAGCAGCCAATTGAACAAGTATCTTTGGTGGCGCACGTCAACCAAATGGAGGGCCTCGCGTTTCCGATCGATTAGAGGACAGCCATCATGGAGTTTCTTCGATCGGGGGCAACGCCATCCGATCGGGAAGCAGCCTAGCTATTAAGGAGGAGAGCCGGTCGGTTCACGCTCATTGGAGACCAACTCTACAAGAAGGCTTTCTCCCACCCACTGTTGAAGTGTGTGAGCTCGAAAGATGTGGAGTACATCCTCCACGAAGTGCACCAAGGATCGTGCGGGGGACATCCGGACGGACGATCGCTGGCCAAGAAGATCTTGCTGGCCGGATACTTCTGGCCAACCCTGTAAATAGACGCCGCTCGGACCGTCGCGACGTGCCTCTCCTGCTAGAAGTACCACAACTTCTCCCACCGACCGGCAGAGGAAATGAAAGCATCTACAATATCATGTCCGTTCGACCAGTGGGGAATGGATATCGTGGGTCTGTTCCCTATGGGGACTGGTCAGCGGAAGTTTCTACTGGTGGCGGTCGACTATTTTTCCAAATGGGTGGAGGCCAAGCCATTAGCCAAGATCACCGAGCAAATGGTCAAAAAGTTTATCTGGCAGCATATAATTTGTCAGTTCGGCATTCCTCGTCGGCTCGTATCTGATAATGGGCGGCAGTTCATCAGGAAGCAGCTCGAAGACTGGTACAAAAGTTATAGCATTGAGCAACACTTTACTTCCGTGGCGTATCCCCAAAGCAACGGCCAAGCGGAAATAACCAACAGAGAAATCCTTAGAATTCTTCGGGCTCGACTTGACCACATAGGAGGAAGCTGGGTGGACGAACTGCCAAGCGCCCTATGGGCCATCCGCACGACTCCAAAAGAGGGAACGAGCGTCACGCCGTTCCATTTAGTGTATGGCGGCGAAGCGGTTATCCCGGTTGAAGTCGGCGTCGAGTCCGTCCGGATCCAGAATTATGATGATGATAACGCCGAGCGGAGGAACATGGAATTGGACCTGATTGATGAAGAGCGAGCCAAAGCGTTCGTCCGGCTGATGGCGTACCGGCAGAGGATGAAGCAGAATTACAACCGGCGCGTGATCCCTAGAGCATTCCAAGTCGGCGACCTAGTGTGGAAGAAAGTAAAGTCGGTCGGCGACGTTGGCAAGCTGGAGGCTCCTTGGGCGGGTCCCTTCAAAATAACCGAAAAGCTCCGCTCGGGTGCTTATTATTTGGATGATGAAGACGAACGACGGCTGGATCGACCATGGAGCGCGAATCATCTCTAGCCGTACCGAGCTGGATGAGAGGTGCGTTGATGTAACTCATTTTGTGTATCTTTTGGTCGCCTATGTCCTTGTAATGCAGGAAGCAAAATGATAAAAGAGGCATCTGCCAAGCTTCGCCGAACGGCAGTGTTAAAATTAGCCTTAAAGGTCGTCGAGCTCCGACGTTAAATATCGAGAGTCGAGCCGGCGACTATAAACCCTCCGAGCGGAAAATCGTCGAGCTCCGACGTTAAATATCGAGAGTCGAGCCGGCGACTATAAACCCACCGAGCGGAAGACCGTCGAGCTCCGACGTTAAATATCGAGAGTCGAGCCGGCGACTATATACCCTCCAAGCAGAAGACCGTCGAGCTCCGACGTTAAATATCGAGAGTCGAGTCGGCGACTATAAACCCTCCGAGCGGAAGATCATCGAGCTCCGACGTTAAATATCGAGAGTCGAGCCGGCGACTATAAACCCTCCGAGCGGAAGACCGTCGAGCTCCGACGTTAAAAATCGAGAGTCGAGCCGGCGACTATAAACCCTCCGAGCGGAAGACCGTCGAGCTCCGACGTTAAAAATCGAGAGTCGAGCCGATGACTATAATCCCTCCGAGCGGAAGACCCTCGAGCTCCGACGTTAAAAATCGAGAGTCGAGCCGGCGACCATAGTTTGTAGAATCGCGATCCTACGCAGGATCGATTTAGGGTCAGGATCGGATCGTAGAATCGTACGATCCTACTAAAAACCCTTAAAATCTTATCATACATGATTAATAATTAGAAAAAATACCTAAAAATATCATTTACATATAAATAAATAACTAATTTTATATATATATGCAATCATTTACACTCAACACCTCAAATTACATTACTACATGTACAAATTTAAATTAATTTGTAATTCAACTAACATTCTCTTATAGTAATAATATTTATATTTTCATATCATAAAATGAAAAAAAATATAAAATTTCTATTAATACAATAATAATAACACATTCAATGTAATAAATATTTCCTTGGTTTATAAGATAATTCAATTTACAGGCCAACAAAGCACCTAACGTTATAACAGAAGCTATTGAATCCTTTGATTCAAATATGAACACCGGAAATAATCTTCTAAAGACTGGTTGATGTCACACAATACTAGATAATAGACATCCAAAAATTTATTATTTTGAGGAAAATAAATGATAGAATATTATTGATAAAAAACTAACTCAAAAATAGTTAAACATATGTTTAAATAATTTAAACCCCTAATAAGATGAGAAAAAGATAATAAAAAAAAAAGATAAAATCTCCTAGACATTTGAAAAGGATTTAAATGATATTTTTTGGCTTTGAAATAGGATGATTAAGGATAAATTTTGAAATTTATTAAAGATCTCTGAACGAGCTTTGATTTGATATATTATAGGCCCCATGGTTCAATCCGAGTCAAAAGTTATGACCTCTCAAAGCTTCCACCGATCTTGCTCCGATTCTGCTCCGATCCTACCGATTCTATTCCGATCCTACCGATCCTACCGATTCTGCTGCGATTCTGCTGCAAAACTCGATTCTGCACGATCCTGGATCGATTTTGGGTTTCCGGATCGTAGAATTGTACGATCCTACGATCCGGATCGCGATTTTGCAAACTATGCCGGCGACTATAAACCCTCCGAGCGGAAGACCGTCGAGCTCCGACGTTAAATATCGAGAGTCGAGCCGGCGACTATAAACCCTCCGAGCGGAAGACCGTCGAGCTCCGACGTTAAATATTGAGAGTCGAGCCGGCGACTATAAACCCTCCGAGCGGAAGATCGTCTAGCTCCGACGTTAAAAATCGAGAGTCACGCCGACGACTATAAACCCTCCGAGCGGAAGACCTTCGAGCTCCGACGTTATATATCGAGAGTCGAGCCGGCGACTATAAACCCTCCGAGCGGAAGACCGTCGAGCTCCGACGTTAAAAATCGAGAGTCGAGCCGGCGACTATAAACCCTCCGAGCGAAAGACCATCGAGCTCCGACGTTAAATATCAAGAGTCGAACCGGCGACTATAAACTCTCCGAGCGGAAGACCGTCGAGCTCCGACGTTAAATATCGAGAGTCGAGCCGGCGACTATAAACCCTCCGAGCGGAAGACCGTCGAGCTCCGACGTTAAATATCGAGAGTCGAGCCGGCGACAAGAAAGGTGGGATGAGAGGCGAATGAATAACAAGGAGAAGCGAGGGAATCTAAATGGGGGTTATTAAGCCGAGCGGATGGCACACATATTGATTAGCAAAAGGACAAAGCAAGCAAAAGGATATCATATCATCAGAGAAAATAAGGCCGAGTGGCCAAATTACAAAAAGGGATAGTTTTTTGGCCGAGCGGCCGAATAACATGCAAACTTCTATTCATAATAATCGTAAACATCCTTCGGGATGGTGCTAAGGAGCGTCGCCTGGTCTTGAGCTGGAATGGTGGCGGAATCAGAAAGTTGCCCTTTGGACTTCAAGTAGTCTGTCGTGGCAGTCATGGCAAGTTCAAAAGTTGTGTACATCCGCTCACAAACTTTCTCCGAAAATTCGGCCGAATGGATGTAATTCTATCTCAGGGCAGCGACCCGGCTTGGCTCGGCCTCTTGATATTCTTTAAGGGCCGCTCGGGAAGCATCGGCGGCTGCCTGGTGTTCTTGTAAAATAGCCTCGAGTTTCGTCACCTCATCCGAGCGGGCAGTCTTCTCGTTGGCCAGTTGGTCCATCAGCTCTTTAACTTTTTGCTCCAATCCCCGAGCCTCTACGTTCTTCTTCTCCATATCGGAGATAGCCGTTTTCTTCCGCTCGGTGGCCAGGCTTATCTTGTGATCCAGTGATTTGTTCAGGCGATCAAGTTCGGCCAGATTGTAAGCCTGATCAGCCGTCTTCTTCCGTTCGGCCTCCAACAGGTCTTGGGTCTTTTTGAGCTCCTTCTGCAGCTCGGCGTATGATGGGCCTTGGGAAGGAGGGCCGCCCGAACTCCGTAGCCTTTTGAGCTCCTCGTCCACCATGGCGAGCCGATTGGAGACAGCAATCTCCTCCACCCATCTCTAACAAAAGAAAGATAGTTAGTAGCCGATCGGAAAGAATGCGTAAAGGACTTAGAGAAAATAGACTTACCCCCGTGGCCTGCTGCATGTGGCTGTTGGCCAGGTTGCTGAGGGGGATCATTGCGGCGCGCGCCCGAGCATCGGCCCACATCTCGGCTAAGGGCCCCTTCATTGTGATCATGTGCTCTAGCGCGGTCGGCCGAGCGGCCTCGGGCATTAATTCCTCGGTAGGGAGATGCAAAGAAACCCGGATGGTGCGGTGCCGACCGGGGGTCGTCTGGGCAGAAGCCGGGGAAGGATCGGAGGCCAGCGCCGAAAACTGGGACAGAATTATTGAACGTTGAACTTGGCGAGGAGCGGGCGGAAGGGAGCTGACGGGTATGGCCTCCAAGGGGTCCGCCGACGCGTCCAATTGCGATGGGGTCCGATCGGACGAAATCGCCTCGACCTCTGGAGCTTTGCCGCGAGCAGCTGCGGTGGCCCGTTCGGACGGCTGGACCGCTGACGTGGTCGATCGGAGGGGAGTCTCCACTCGGCGCCTCTTTTGTCGGAGAGGCCGCTCTTCTTCCTGTGCGGAGCCTTCCCCCCGGATGGAAGGCTCTTGGCTAACAGTTGCTCCCACCGCTGGCTCCAGGAGAGAAGCCTGAGCGGTTGACTCCTGTTGAGTCCCGCTTTCCCCTTCATGTGAGTCGACCGGCTCAATGCTGAGCGCCTCCATCTCTTTGGCCGCCGCGGCCTCGAGTGCCGCCGCCTTCCTTTTCAAAATGCCAGTCATCACGGACTCTATGACGATGTCCGCTGCAAAGGAAAAAGGAGAAAATCAGTTAGTAATCAAAGTGAATGCACAAAGTAAAATTCTTACCGAAGCCGCTCGGAAGGGGGGTCCTGATCGGACTCAGACCGAATATATACATCACCCCTTCAGGCAGGAACTTGTTGATGTCAAACCTCAGACCGGCCAGCATGTTGGCGGCATGAAGATAGTCCGGTCGGGTTTTGAACCTTTTGAGCTCTGGTGAGGTTGGTGGTCTGATCTGCCACTGCGTCCGGAAGGGAGCCCGCTCGGGCATACGAAGGTAGAAGTAGAATTCTTTCCAATGCTTATTGGAAGAAGGCAGTTTATTGAAGAAAACTAAATCAGGCCGAGCCTGGAACATATATGTGCCCGGCTCGGACTGCTTAGGGTAATAAAAATAATAGAAAACCTCCGGTCGGAGGGGGATATTGTGGGCTTTGAACAAAACGATCACGCCGCATAAAAGGCGGAAAGTGTTGGGGACTAGGCTTCCGAGCGGAACGCCGAAAAAGTTGCAAACCTCTACGATGAACGGATGGATGGGAAAACACAGACCGGCGATGAACTGGTCACGGAAGACGCAGAAAGCTCCGCGCAGCGGTTTGTGTGGCCGGGCGGAGGGGGAAGGTAATATAAGTTCAAAATCAGAAGGGATTTCGAAAGAGTCCATCAAAATATCGGTGTCGCGCCGATCGAAGCGCGACTCCAGGGTAGTATACCATGGGCCGAGGGTTTGGTCTTGAGGTTGGGAGGAGCTAGCCATTTTCCGAGCGGACGAAACCAAAAAAGACGAAAGGCAGAGGATAAAAGGAAGAAGATGATGGACGAAATAGTGCACAAAGGACGAAAACACGACAAGAAACACAAGGCTAACAAAGAAAGAAAGAAGAAGAACCTTACGGAGAAGAATGAGGATCGGAGAAGAACACTGAATCGCCGGAAAAAGGAGAATCGAAGCCGCCGGAGCACTGAAACGCCGAAGCTTCTAGGCACGCGAGAGCAGAAATGCGGCGAAGGCGGAGAAAGCGAAGGCTTTATAGGGTTGAGCCCGAGCGGCCTCCACGGTCGGATTCAGGTTGCGAGAACCGAAGCATGCATTGGGCCATCCATTTCAAATCGCCTCGATCTCGTCGCTTGCGACGCCGCCGCCGTACGATGACGGCAGCAATGCCACGTGGCATTCCACCACGGGAGAGCATTTAATAAGCGCCTTATCGAGGCACAGAGCGCGTGCTTGGCCTTAATGATGGAGATTAGCATAAATTCTGAGGAGATCCGAGGGATGGTGGCGTTGACTGAGGCCGTAGTTACCGCCACACCGGCCGAGCGGAGGATGGTTTCTTGGAAGAGCCGATCGGCGAAACAATCGTCCAGTCAGTCGGACTAATCGCCTCCTTCGACTAGACTTGAAGGGGAGGCAAGTGATCCGGCAGTGAGAATGGGGGACCCCCCTTTTAGGCAGAGTCAACGTCACGTGGAGGTTGAAAGGTAAAAGGTCAACCAAAGGCTTGGCCGAGCGGATAGAGATTGGGGCGACCGGCCGAAAGTTCCGAACGGAAGCAAAGACACCCCGACGGGGAGTCGGGGTGGTTCCGACGCTCATGTTGAACAGGGTCGTATGGTCGAGCGGGTAGCCCGCTCGGCCGAAGGCATCAAGCAGTAATACTGTGAACAGTTTCATCCGAGCACACGACTTGAAATCTCCCGAGTGGATCAGTACTTACGTCCGGTCGGACGTGAGGGGACTGCCGAGCGGCCAGACGCTCGGCGCGGGAACAGAAGAGACAAAAGGACAAGGGAAACATCGAGGGACATCTTCTGACAACAAGTGTGTTCGACGACTAACCCATACGCAAAAGCCCATGACGGAAGGTTCTATTGTCCCATCAGAGAGGTGCTCGGACTGTAGCAGTATGGTGTCAGGCAAGCTCCTCTGACAAGCCCATACTGAGGTATGGTAAGAGGACACGTATTCACCTCGGTGTGTGTGCATAAACTTCTTCACAACTCTATATAAGGGTCCTCACACTTCGCCGGAGGTACGCTTTTCATGCGATTACGCATTCTCTCGTATCCGAAGCCACTTCTGCATTTCCTCTTGTCTGACTTGAGCATCGGAGGGTCGTCGCCGGGAACCCCTTCCCAGCCCGACTTCTTTGCAGGTTCACCGGAGCTCCATACGGCCAGTCAGAGGGCCACGTCATCGGTTCGGAGAGCGCCACGTGCCGAGTGTCCGTTGATTCAGCGTTCAGACAGGATCATAAGGGAACTAGAGTACTTATCCTCCATTGATCAGACATTTTTTTCATTTTCAATATCATGTTAAATAATTTTGTAAGTCATTCAATACCTTGTTTCCCTAAGCACTTCCATACCTCTATCGGAATATCATCTGGTCCAACGACTTTTCCATTGTGCATCTCATTTAAAGTTTGTTTTACTTCTGAAGTTTGAATTCTACGATAAAAATTAAAATTTCTATCCTCATTTAACCTAATTAAATTACCTAAAGTGAAGTTGGTCGCCTAAACCTTCATTAAAAAGTTGATGAAAATCCCGCTTCCACCGCTCTTTTATTTCTCCATCGTTTACTAATACCCACTACAACAAAAACGTTAAAAGACAACACCCCAAAGACAACGGTTTTAAGAGAAACCGTTGTGAATTTGATCAAAGACAACGGTTTTTGACAAAACCGTTGTCTTTGAACTCCCATTAAATATAAAAGACAACGGTTTTGTGAAAACTGTTGTCATTGAGTGATTTTTTTTTTAAACAACAACACTTTTTACAACGGTTTTCTAAACCGTTGTCTTTAAGCGCGTTTTTAGGGGCTACGACAACAGTTTTGATAAAACCGTTGTATTTGATTTTGGTCTTTTCCCCCCTCGCGCACAGTTTTACTTTCCCTCTCTCCGAATATCTTTTCGGCGCTGTGTTTTCTCCTTCACATTCCCGAACCCTAGCTATTTTTCCTTTTCCTCTCCATCGAGCCAGCAAGAAAAGGGTTGTTCTGGACTCTCTCACTTGCGGCTCTTTTTAAAGCACACCTCCACAGCAAGAGGATTTGGCCGGGAACTTTTGGCAGCATTGTAAGTGAAAGACTTTTTTCCCCCTGAGATCTGAAAAGTTGATCTTCTCAGATCTCATTCATGAACACTTGTTCCAGTGATCATCATCCTTTCTCTGACAATTGCTATGCCTGCTTATGTTTACCTTTCTATGTTGTTTGTTTTCTCTAATAATCCTTCTTGATCAGTGAAAACTGGCCCTAGCATTACCGATGCAGCCATGGGGAGGATTGCTCAGACAACTAAAGTCATAAGTGAAGGAGGTTATGAAAAGGTATTTCATCGGACTTTTGAGAAACTTCCAGGAGAGAAACTCAAGAAGTCATATGCATGCTATTTATCGACATCATCTGGCCCCGTAATGGGGGTTTTGTACCTCTCTACTGCTAACCTTGCATTCTGCAGTGATAATCCTCTTTCTTACAAAGTTGGAGATCAGACTCAGTGGTCATATTACAAGGTACTTCACAACTCACTCTTCTATTTTTCACTGGTCATATCCTGCAGTGATAATTCTTTTACATGTTATGCACTAATATTCGTTAAAAATTTCCCTTGTTAACTTTGAAATTACAATCATCTTGAGGAATTAAGCACCACATTAGTCCATTTATGCTCGTTTGTGGTTTTGTTTCTTGTGACCTAGTTCTTCGTGTTACGTGCCTTCCTTTGAAGATTAGCTGTCATTCTGTAGGTATTTGGGAAATAACTTGCTTTTAGGTGGAATTCCAATGGAAATAGGGATGCTGAAGAACCTTACTTTGTTAGATTTGAGTGTAAATAGACTCATTGGTCCTACCTCCTATGCTTGGAGAGTTAACTGCCGTCACAAAATTGTACGAAGTAATCACTGCTTGGATTTTGAACGCTAGTGAATTTGGTGGCTAATTTGCGTTAATTGGCTTCCCTTTTTCATCTCTTTTTAGAGATCTTCATTCCAATGGTTTGACTGGTAAGATACCTCCAGAACTTGGTAAGTTGAAGAATCTTGTAGAGTTACGATTAGACAGGAACAGGCTTGAGGGACAAATTCCAGGAGTTACCATGTCAAATTTCTCAGCAACTTTACATACCATGTAAGTTATATTTGTATTATTTTTTATTTATTTTCTTCAAATGCTATGGATACTAAACTTCTGTTTCCTAGTTAAGATATTATTAAAACTTCTCCACATCATCGACAATGTCTTTTTCCAAGGAAAATATTCTTATACATCATTTCTCACTTCATGGACATATACAACTACCCCACCTAGTAGGACAAGTTTGGTTGTTATTGTTATTTGTATGGACATATGCAACTCGAGAATAAACAATGAAAAATGACCTTATGTTTGTTTTTTAACTTAGTCGATCCAATCAATATGAACATTTCTCTTGGTAATTGTTGAGATTTTTTTACAATTAATTTTCAGTTGTCATTGGATTTTGACTGTCATTGACCCTTATGTGGAGATGGTTTATTTGTTCGATTCACTTAACAATCATAATCGTTATGAGGACTAGAAATATGTAGTGGATATGAGTACATATTTTTTTTAATTAAGCATGTAATTTATTACTCATATGTCAACTCTTGTTGTACGAAGAAGTTTGAAATTGTTCAATTCGAACAAGGAAAGGAAAGGGAAAACGAAGCCTATGTGTGAAGTTGTAAAGGTTTGTATATTATATACATACACATATGTTTACTTGTGATTAATTAAAAAATATTTAAATGTGTATTATTCATTGACAATTTTTTGTTAACATAGGGTCCTCGACAACCTCATGCGAAAAATGTGGATTTTATGTGATGAAATTTATAAGAGAAATTATTGAAGGAAATGCTACCCGTGCGAAAGATTCAATTATCTCAATGGTAATATTTGGCATATTCTCAATTTTCTTAAATAATTTCTTTTATTTGATTTTGCTTCTTCATTATTGATTTTTTTACTAATATAATCGGGGTTTCTTAGCAGTTCATGAAAGTAATTTACTCTAACAAAGAAATTGATGAAGTGCGCTCCGAATGGACAAATCATTCAGGATTTTCTAATATTGGTTCGAGAGTACTAGTCAGAAGCATAAAGCCAATACAAAAGGATGAGGAGGTTTGCATCACTTATATCGACTTGCTGGAACCTAAGGTATTAAGTGCTGGTACTTGTTGGCTAGAAACGATAGAAGGTTCTAACTTGACTGTACTTAAGTTTCCATGTTTGATTTTACTTTTTGGGTACCATAGTAACTTTCTACACCCTTTCAAATTTTAGTTCATTGTAGAATACAGCTAGATACAAGTGATCTGATTTAGCTTTCCTCCAATGTCCTTTGCACGATTGGAGAGATGATACTTTGCATAGACAATTCTGACTATTAAAGTTTTTCTGAAAAAAGATTGAAAAGAGAGTTCAAAAATCGAGAATCGACTCAAAATTCCACTTAGGATTGTTGGTTTTCTCATTCACATTGCTTGTTGTCTTATTTCAGTCATCGGTGATGTTAGAGGGCAGGGGTTGATGTTGGGAGTAGAACTTGTGACCGATAGAAAGGAGAAGATGCCTACCAAGGCAGAGACAATAGTCTTGTTTGAAAAACTCAAGGGTATGTTTCTCTACTTTTTCTTAACAAACTTCTTGTTACTATGCCAAACTTGCTTGTAAACAGATCTGGGAGTTTTGCTCGGGAAAGGAGGCCTTCAGGGTAATGTTTTTGGTATAAAGCTACAGATGTGCTTCACCAAAGAAGATGCAGTTATTCTTCGAGACTACGGAATATAAAAGGAGAATTGTTTAAGATGCAGGTGTTTTTGATGCAAGGAATGAACTTTGTTAGGTTGTGGATTGCCTTGCTAATGTCTACTTATGATTAATTAGTAAAACTCTGATATGTCCATTCTTATTGTTATATAAAGGAGCATAAGATTGTTTAATTCAACCAAGGAAAACAAAGGGAAAAAACAAGTTACATGGAAAATAATAAAGGTATGCATGTCTACTTATGATTAAATTATAAACAATTAAACATGTATATTAGACATTTACAATTTGTTTTTAACATGATATTAGACATTTACATATCATCTTTTGATTGTTTTTTACTAATCTAATCTATGTCTTTGTTCACAGTTCATCAAAACGCAGTACTCTAGAAAAGAAATTGATGAAGTGCGTTCCGAGTGGGCAGAATGCATACAAGACTATATTTATGACTAGGTATGTAAAGTTATATAATGACTAATACACATTTCAGTATTTATGACTAGGTATGTAAAGTTATAATGCTTACAAGGCAAACTCATTCTCATTTTAGTATTTCTTCTCTCTCTCTCTTTATATAGTTCTTCTTTTCAAACCGAAAAAAAATCACAATGTTTTTAGAGTCCATGAAATCCCAAACAATCTTCAAATCACAATATAAATCACAGTTTGTTCAATTTATGTCAAGCTTCTGTTCTCTGAATAGTGTGTCTAAGCTTAGCTTGATCCAACCCGAACTGTTTGATTCTCCTTATTGGTGTTCATTGTTAATATTATCAAAGATATAGATTTGCATCGAGTTTGATGGAGGAATAAGATCCATTCTGTCTGGAATTAACATGATGATGAGATCTAACTCAAGATATGCCACTTATTGCATTGGTGAAGCTATGTACCATTACCAATCTTCAAATCTGATTTCATCTCTTCCCTTCTCCAACTGCAGATATAGTCAAGTTGATTTCTTAAAGAAGAAATTCTACTTGTATAATTGCACCCTCATTTCAAGTCTTGTCTCAGTGAAGAGTTTCAGTAAAGAGTTTCAGTTTAGGTGGTAGTGATTATCAGTTTAGAAAATCATATTCTGGATTGCATAAAGTGATTAACAGTTTAGATGGTTTAATGGATTAGTTTGTTCTGGCTTTTTTATAGAAATAATGTTGAAACTAGTTTCGTATACTGCTTTGAGATTTTTTGTGGTTTTTATGCAAACTGTACATCCTCAAGCTTTGAGATCTTACTAGAGTATTGTTGCTGTAATGTTGAGACATAAGGTACATGACTTCGATCCTCTATGATTTCATCTTTCTGTTGCTGCTGTTAGCTATTCTAGCTGCTTTCACATAATACATGGTTCAAGATATAATGTCAAGTTTATATAATATTCATCAACTTTTTTCATTCTCACTTGCTTGACTACTCATGAAAATGTGAAGCGGCAACGTTTCTCGTGCTTATTTGACCATTCTTTTACTTTAACATTTCAGAAGGTCAAGATTTATGTACTTCACAATTTGGTTTCCACTGTGCAAAAGATGCAAAGTTGCAAGAAGTTTATAATTGTTTATACCTGTTGATAAGTTTTCTACTTTTGGGGTTTGTTTGTTTCAATTATCACTTTAGTTTGTAGTGGCTTATTAGATTATCCGTTTTAATTATCAGTTAACGTTTGCAATGATTATCAGTTTATACATGCATGTTTCTACTCTTTTTCTATGGCTTTAACTATATTTTATTTTCATAACAGGGAGAAATTGCTGGGTTTGCAAGCTGGTTATGCAGAAAAAGAACCAGTATATGAAGATTGTTGCACATCCGATCCTGACTTGATTTATTCAGAAAAAGGACAATTTAATTTACATGGTTGTGGTCTTATAAACTTAATTTTGTGGTTTCATCTTTTGTGGTTGTCATGATTGGATACTACTTGTGGTCATGTTTGGATAGCTTGTAGTAATTGTATAGAATTGTTTATAAACTTAAGTGAATGTACACATGTACCGATTTTTGGTTGAGACAAGATGTATATATAAATTAAAGACAACTGATCGAATGTATATATGTTGAAAACTATTTTTGTGAATGTATAAATGTTGTACCAGTTTGTGTGCAATAGCCATGGTTTTAACCGTTGTGAAAAGTACATATATATAGACATGCAACTGAATGTACAAAGACAACGATTTTTTAACCGTTGTGAAAAGTATTCTAAGACAATGGTTTTAAACTAAATTTTGAAGAAAGACAACAGTGTATATGTTGTTAAAAGTATATCTGCGATTAAATTTTTGCAAAACTGGCAATTACAACGGTTATATACTGTTGCAGAATTGTTGTCTTTGGTATTAAAAGGCAACACTTTAAATCCGTTGCATGACTGTTATCTAATGTGGTCAAAGACAACGGTTTTAAACCGTTGTCTTTTACCGCACATTTAACAACAGTGTCAGTTACAACGGGTTTGAAGGGCCTATGACAACGGTTTTTAACCGTTGTCTTTTAATGTTTTTGTTGTAGTGACCCTATTACATTCATCTTTAATATATTTTATTTGGCTAAGATCTCTTGTTTTTCTTTCTCTTACTTTAGCTATTCTATAAATGTCTCTTTCCCCTTCTTTTGTATCCAATTTTTGATATAACCGTTCAAAAGTTTCATTTTTTGCTTCACTCACTACTTTCTTAGCTATTGTATATTTTTTCAATTTTTCCTCATTTTTACAAATATATAATTCCTTATAAGTTATTCGTTCTTCCTTCACTTTTTCTTGTACTTTCTCATTCCACCACCAAGATTCTTTACTTAGTGGTGCATGTCCCTTTGACTCACCGAGTACACTCTTAGCTACTATTTTCAACTTTGATATCATTTTATCCCATGTTGTATTAGAGTCATCGTATATTTCACCTAATGCTTGTACTTCTACCTTCTCCTTAAATATATGTTGTTTCCTATCCTTTAACTTCCACCACTTAATTATAGGAATTGTATATATTTTCTTTGTATTGATACTATGTTTGAGACGTATATCCAACACTACTACCCTATGTTGGGTAGTTAAGCTTTCTCCAGGGATGACTTTGCAATCTTTACAAATCTTTCTATCCTTTTTCCTAACCATAAGAAAGTCAATTTGAGATTTATTATTTCCACTTTTGAATGTGACTAAGTGTTCTTCTCTTTTCTTAAAAAACGTATTAGCTAATATAAGGTCATATGATATCGCAAAATCTAATATAGTTTTCCCTTCCTCGTTCCAAATCTATAACTCCCATGTACTCTCTCATATTCCTCATTTTTCACTCCGACATGCTCATTTAGATCACCTCCTATTAAAATCATTTCATTTGGTGGAATATTTTATAATATTTCATCTAAGTCCTCCCAAAATCTTGATTTGGTAGCTTCATCTAATCCTACTTGTGGTGCATATACGCTAATTATGTTCATAGTTTCTTTTGCCACTATTATTTTAAGGGTTATAATTCTATCTCCTTTCTAACTACTCCTACAACTTCATCCTTTAACAAACTATCTACAATAATACTCACTTCATTTCTTGCTTTACTCTTTCCAGTGTATCATAACTTAAAACCCGAGTTCTCTATCATTTTTGTCTTCTCACCTGTCCATTTTGTCTCTTGTACACACAAAATACTAATTTTTCTCCTAATCATCATATATACAACCTCCATTGATTTACCAGTGAGAGTTCCTATGTTCCATGTTCCAAATCTTAGATTATTAGTTTTCCTATCATATTTGTTCTTATCTAACCTATGGTGTGAGAACTCTTGCCTATTTAACACTACATCCAAGTTCTCATGGAGATGTAGCGGTCCTTGCTGAGACGTTACAGTCAGATCCTGTAACACGAACTCTTGCATGTTTATCACTACACCCGAGTTCTGGAGATGTAGCTGTCCTTGCCGAGACGTTACAGTCGGACCCTGCAACGCGTTCCTTCCGGGGAGCAACCTAGCATTAGCACAATAATTTAATGGATTCATTCATTGAATATTTGTCATAGTTTGACGCTAGCTGACAACCTAATGTAACCCTCCTCCTTTATCCGAGTTTGAGATCGATCATGATCGATCATCATGGACGGAGTTCATTGAGGTCTTAAAATACTAAAATAAAATAAGTCAATGTAATTGTCAACTCAGGAACATTCCCAACCAAAGTACATAGTGAAGCTCCTGGTCATGCACCATATCTTACAATTCTAGAGTTACCTCTAACTAAAATATGCTCACAGATGAAGTTTAAAATGCTTGTGAAAGGGTAAATTAATTTCCCTGATGACAACACATAACAGAAAGGCCAAAATGCATCTTTAATCATTAACTGAGAGTACATGGTGAAGCTCGTGGTCATGTAGCCATACCTTGTAATTCTAGGGTTACATCTAACCAAAAGACGTGCACAAATGGAGTTTCAAATGTGAAATCTCTAGTAAAAGGTCAAAACAATTTAAATTTCCTTGATGACAGAACATATAATAAGAGAAAGGCCAAATCCGACACTTAATCCTTTTAGAAAATGTCAAACGATGGCCGCTTTGAAATTGAAAATAAAAGAGAACCAGGAAACTGACACCATTCCATCAAATCCATGTTAGTCCCAATAATCGGGATCAACTACATGGATCTTATGCCTCCATTGAATTATGTGCAATTAAAAATATAAAAATGCATGTTTTGATATCAGTATATAGATTATCCTAAGTGGGTAGACAAACTAGAATAGCTAAACGATAACATCTTCCATTGAGTTTCCTATAAAATGCCAATATGCTGTCTAATCAAGTGCATGTGATAGATAAGAACCAAATTTTTACAAGTAGACACCCATCAAATCCAAGCTTGACTATTTGTTCTTTTCAACTTTTAGCCAAGAATTTATCTTTAAAATGGGAATGATTGAACTCTCTGCATAATTCATAATGTCCCAAAGAATACAATATTGTTCCATTTGCACAAATATTGTTAATCAACATGCAAACCAAGTATATAAGCTGCAAATTTGAACTCTATGAAAATAACCATACAGACTTCCACACAGTCAGAGTTGACCTTTGTGAAGTCTAAAGAAATTTATTCATAAAATCATCGATTTCCAATATAAATGAAAGAGGAATCCAAGTTTCAGCTTACCTCTGATGTATTCCTCAATGCTGGCTCCTTGTGTAACTGGGGGTCTCAAATGATAGTTTTGGAAGCTATCAGAAGGGCTACTGGTGCATGAAAGAGCACCGTCAGAGACAGAGAACTGATGATTAGCAAATGATTCATTCCTTTCCCAACTCCTGTACCTTTTGTCATTCAACGAAATGGAAGATCCACAGTGCACAACTCCATACAAATCTCGGATTATTTTAGAAATAAGATTTATTACGATTCACGTAAATCTGGATTCTTTTAAAAAAAAACATAGTGATGTGAATAAGTCTTGGATTATTTAAATAATTAAATAATGATAATATGAAGATCAAAATATAAGGAAAAAGTATGTTGTCTTCTTATAAAAAATAGTCACTTCTAGCATCCAAGGTACATGCATATACATACATCTAAACTCTAATATTGTTCTTCTTCTTCATTTTCTAACTTGAGAGTCAGAGTAGTTGCGCCGAGAAACCCCGGGCTATCATTCAAACATTTTTCTTATTGTCTACCTTCACCCAGGCTTACAGAATCACATTATCATCTTCCTTTATATTTAGTGATTAACGATCAAGTTGGCATCAAAGTCAACTCACCGATGATTCACTCGTCAATATTTGCGGATAGAGTTGAGAGTTTAAGTATTTAGGATTTTTTTTTATAAAATGATAAAATGATTGAGAGAAATATCTCACATAGAATACAAGCAAAATGAAACAATTGGAGGAGGACATTAGATGTTATTTGTGATTGTAAAATATCTTTAAGACTTGAAAGAAAGTTTTATAAAACAATGATTGTACCTGTTGCGTTATATAGAGCCGAATATTGAATTATGACTTGATCACATAAGTAGAAGATGAGAGTTGCTAGAGATGAGTATATTAAAGTGGATGTGCGAATATACAAGCATGTGCATGATAAGGAATGAAAAACATTAGAGAGAAAGTCGGATTGCATCTATTGATGAAAAACTCCGAGAGATGTGTTTAAAATGATATCCTGTCCAAGAGTCGAGGCGATGGATGTTGGGGGACGTGGCGCTCCTGTTGACCGTTGGTGGACTCTGAGCTGGAGGATCCTGCAATCACAGCAGCGTCAGTGCCGAGCTAAGGAGGGGTTCCCCGGCGATGGCCCTCCGATGCTCAAGTCAGTCACCGGTGTGGAAGCAATAAAGCGGAGAAGGAAAGTAATAGTGTAGCTACAGTAAAGATACGCATACCTTCGTTGAAACTTGGGGCCCTTTATATAGGGCTCCAGGGGCGCGTGTGCACATTCCTCGAGGTGTGAACACTTCTCAAAGTTTTTCCTGAAAAGACATATCAGAAAAGTGTCCCTGACACCATACCTTAACGACCCAAGCATATCTCTGACGTGGCAGTGGAAGCTTCTGTCATACGATCCACTGCCTGATCATGTCGTCGACCATGCCGTTTGTCGGTAGCACGGGCTCCCAGGGGGATATTGCAGATCCTCCTTTTGTCCGTTACTGGGCCGAGAGGGTGAGTCGCTCGCCCGAGCGTCGGTCGCCCGGACGCTAGCATTCTCGGGTCGAGCGGGATGGACACTTGGCCAACCATCCACTGCCCGAGCTCCGCTTTGAATGTAATCTGCTCGATCGTAGCTCCGCTTGGCTGGTTCCGAGGTTTGATGTTAGTCCGAGTGGGGCAGGCCGCTAAGCGTGTGCTTCACCGGCACTTCTCTAAGCGTCAGAAGCTCGGTATGTGGCCTGTGGTGATGTTGGATCGAACCTTCCCCATCCCGGTCGGGCGAATAGGCCGCCCGACCGGCCGATGATACCGAGGAGTTGACCGCCCCGACTTTGACCTCTGACCTCCACCGTGGCAATGACCCTCCACTGGGTGGGCCCCTCATCAGGCATCACATGCCTCCCCCTCAAGTCTAGTCGAAGGAGGCTGCAAGCCCGACTGACTGGACAAGAAGTCTGGGGATCAGTTGGCCGATCAGTCTGGCCACTGATGGATCCTAGTCGGTCCGCCAAAGGGTATCGATCGGCCATGGGACCGATCCTCGAAGTCGATCGGTGCTTCGTGTAGGCGGTCAACATTGTCGTCACACGAATCTCTTGGGAATTCATGTAAATCACCGCCATTAAGGTCGAGCACGCGCGCATGCTTGTTAGTGGTGCTCATTAAAGGCGGACCAACGGGGAACTGCCATGTGTCGTCGTCGCAGTTGTCGCCTGTCTGAAGCGATAGGCACTGATGCGACGTTTAACGGTTTGAATTCTATGATCGGATCTACGCTCCGATTCCCGTGACCTAGATCGGACGGCTCCGGTCGACCGAGCCCATAGTTTATAAAGCCGCAGCGTCAGCTTCTCCTCTCACCTTGCGTCTTCTGCGAGAGCTTTAATGGCTATCTTTGTGCGTGTTTTGTGCTCCGGCGATCCCCTGTGTTTCATCGACGGCGATGTTTTCTTTCTGTAAGCTTTTTCCTAAACCCTCCCTTCAATTTTTTTGCTTCTTTTCGCTTCCTGGTACTGTCCGTGCTTGCTCTGTGTTTGTTGCTTGTCTTTCTTTCCCTGGGACTCTTTTCCCTTCGTGTTTTGGCCATGGTAAGCTCTTCACAGCCGTCGGACCCCACTTCCGGGCTTTGGTACACTACCATGGAGACTCGGTTCGACGCGGGCGACGCTAAGAGCCTCAAAAATGCCTTCGAGCTCCCCTCTAACCACGAAATCATTCTGGCTTCTCCATCCGATCGGCCCAACAACCCGCTGAATGGCACCATATGCCTATTCCGAGATCAGTTTGTGGTCGGTCTTCGATTCCCTATCCACCCCCTTTATCATCGAAGTCTGCAATTACCTCCACGTTCCCCTTCCATTGCTCATACCAAATTCTTTTTGCTTGTCATGCTGTTTCGACTACACGACATTTCCTTGACCCCTCAAGTCTTCCATTACTTTTACTATCTCAAACAGTCCGAACTAGGAACCTTCCTCTTTTAGTCTCGAGTCAGCCTAATGTTTTTTGACAAAATGTCAACCTCCAACAAACACTAGAAGGAGTACTTTTTCTTCATGCGACTCCCCGAACGACCTAGCTTCCGAACACGCTGGCAGGTCGGCCTACCACTACAACTTGATTTGAAGAAGTACAGGAGCCGCTCGAACTACCTGCATGCTACCTCCGTACTGGCTGGTCAAAAATATGATATCCACATGCTGCTGCTGGAAGGTGTTATGTAGATCTTCGATCTGAGCCCAATCCGCACCAAGCTCTCAAGCGGCTTAGATATGCCATTATTTGATCGTTTCTTTTGAGTCTAACTGATTTCCTTCTTGTCTCTTGCAGTCGAAGTCATGATGCAAGCATAGGTGGCCAGCCTCACAAAGCTTAAGGATGTCGAGGTTGAGGCGGCCGCTGCAAAGGAATTGGCGAGTCGAGGTTTGCCGCCGGTCGGCTCCCATGAAGGCACGCTTGCCGAGAACGAGGAGACCCACTGTGGGCGAGGGCACTACCGATCGGGCGCCTAATATCGAAGCTGCAGGAGAATTGCTCCCTACTCCTGATTTGCAGCCTGCTGCCCGAACGGAGGGCTTTGGGTCTTCTGGTGATGGCGAACCCCTTATTAGGCGCAAGAGGTGCCGAGTGGACCAGCCCTCCCGATCCGCCACCTCGACCGTGAGGATGGCTGATCGAGAAGGCACTGTCTCTCTCGCGGCAATCCCGGCAATGGTGGAGGCCACTTCCTCCGATCGGACGTCGTCCCTGGCAAAGCTACCGCCAGAGACCCTTGCTGCACAATCGGTCGCCTTTTTGCCCCCGACCCGACGGAGGGTTTTGCGCTCTAGTGTCCACCCGGTGTCCACGGCCCCGTCATCTGGTCTTGTGGCTTCTTCCTAGTCTGCCCCGAGTGGCCGGCGGTTCGTGACGGCGATCCTCCACCTGCCAATGGAGGATTATCTCGAGTCGAGCACCCAACCTCGCACTCCCGAGCACAAAATCCTTATCCGTGGGCCGCTCGCCGATATTTTGGAAGTAGCCAGGGCACGAGCTGCTATGATGCCTCCTGGGGCCCTCGGCAACAGTCACCTACAAATGTCCACCGGGGTATATATTTTACCATCCACTTAGGATTTACCTCTGATCAGCGTTAACATTTTTCCATTCGCCTGCAGTACTGGGTAGACAGTGTAGTCATGTGCCAACGGCTCGCTTTCATGGAGGATGAGCTGAAGAAACTTAAGATTTCGAGCGGTGCGTCCTCCTCCCAAGGGTCGCCTATTACTGAGGTCGCCAAACTGAAGGATGACCTAGAGAAAGCCAACAAGCTCCTCGAGGTCGAGCGGCAGAAGACGACCGACCAGGAAGTTATATTGGGTTGGCTCAACACACAGGTTAGCACTTTCAACAAGAAAATCGAGTCGACCACGGCAAAGAAGAACTGGGCTATCGCCGATCTGGAACTGAAAAACTAGGAGGCTCGGAATCTCGCCCAGAAGCTCAAGGAAGCAGAAGACTTTCTGGTTGCCGAGCGGATCTGCCGGTCGGCTGAAGAGGCTTCTCTTCAAGGGAAGCTCAAAGCTGCTGAGGATGCTTTAGAGGCCTCCCGCTCGGCCCTGGGGATATATCAAGAAGGTGAATCGGGCAGGTTCGAAGCACTGAAGCAGGCTTACCTTCGTTCATACCAATTCACGGATAAGGTTGTCCAGCTGATCGTCCGGATCTTCGAATTGGCTATTGACGGGATGCTTCAGCAGCTTAAGGCGGACAACCATCTTCCCACAGTGCTGACGGACAGCGTCATCAATCGTAGCAAATTGAACGACTCGCTGTCTGATGACGTTTTTGATTACCTAGAGTGAGGTTGAGCATCCGACTGTAAAAGATTTTTCCTTTTAAATGTAAGCTTGCCTGTTCGGCAGTGTACTATCTTTTTTACAATGAATGTTCGCCTGTTCGGCGGAAATTTTTTTTTTAAAATTCTCCTTGTATGACTCCTTTTAATCTTTTGCACATGTCATCCCAAACGAGCATCATCTTCAAGGACGCTTGCCTGAACAACGTTTCTGTAGCTGGCCATTCGGCCCTACGAGTGCCATTGGAGGAATTGAAGGTTTATACCTTCTCCCTGGTATGTCCTCACCGCTCTCCCAACAATGAAGACCCGTGTTTAGCGTCGCCGCTCGACGATTTGATGAAGTAGTATGTTTAAGGTCGCCGCTCGACCGTTGATGGAGACATAGGTTTAACATCGCCGCTCGACGATTTGACAAAGTCATGAGTTTAAGGTCGTCGCTTGACCGTTGATGGAGACATGGGTTTAACATTGCCGCTCGACGATTTGACGAAGTCATGGGTTTAAGGTCGCCGCTCGACCATCGATGGAGACATGAGTTTAACGTCGCCACTCGACGATTTGACGAAATCATGGGTTTAATGTCGCCACTCGACCGTCAATGGAGACATGGGTTTAACGTTGTCGCTCGACAATTTGACGAAGTCATGGGTTTAAGGTTGCCACTCAACCGTTGATGGAGACATGGGTTTAACATCGTTGCTCGACGATTTGACGAAGTCATGGGTTTAAGGTCGTTGCTCGACCGTCGATGGAGACATGGGTTTAACGTCGCCATTTGACGATTTGATGTGTCGTTCGGCACAGAGCTATGAAACCTTCCTCTATTTTTTACTTCTGCCCTGTATACAAAAAGTATAGGGATGCAAAGACATCAACTATTACAAGACGCACCTCTCACTCGGCTTGATAAGGTTGGAGATGGTTTGCGCTCCACAACCGCTCTAGTCGTTGTCCGTCGTCATCCTTCAAGTAGCAGGAGCCCGACCGGAGTTTCTCCACGACCTTGAAGGGTCCAGCCCACGGGGACTCCATCTTGGTGACGTCGCCAACCGGTTTCACTTTCTTCCATACCAAGTCGTCAACCTGGAACGACCTTGGGATCACTCTCCGATTGTAGCTCTGCTTTATCCTCTATCGGTATGTCATCAACCGGACAACGACTTTGGCGCACGATTCATCTACCAAGTCTAGCTCTAGAAGCCTCCGCTCGGTGTTGTCCTCGCTATAGTGTTGTATCCTATCGGATTCAACTCCTACTTCGACGGGGACGACCGCTTCACCGCCATACACCAGGTGGAAAGGAATTACCCCGGTCCCTTTCTTAGGAGTCATGCAGAGCACCCACGGCACGCTAGGGAGCTCATCGACCCAGCTGCCTCCCATGTGGTCGAGCCGAGTGCGCAAGACTCGGGGGATTTCCCGATTGGTGACCTCTGCTTGCCCATTGCTCTATGGATAGGCTACGGAGGTGAACGCTTGATGGATGTCATACCCTCTACACCATTCTTTGAGCTTCTGACCGGCGAATTGCCTTCCGTTATCTGAGACGAGCCGACGGGGGATGCCGAATCGGTAGATGATGTGCTGCTAGATGAACTTCATGACCATATGCTTGGTTATTCTTGTCAGAACCTCAGCTTCAACCCACTTGGAGAAATAATCCACTGCGACGAGCAGGAACTTCCGCTGACCTATTGGCATGGGGAATGACCCAACAATGTCCATGTCCCATTGGTCGAACGGGCAAGAGACCGTGGACGTCTTCATCTCCTCGGTCGATCAGTGTGAGAGGCTATGATATTTTTGGCAAGACAGACAGGTAGCCATCGTCCAGGTGGCATCCTCTCGGAGGGTCGGCCAGAAGTATCCGGCCAGCAGGATCTTCCTTGCTAGTGAGCGGCCGCCCGGGTGTCCTCTGCAGAATCCTTGATATACCTCCCGTGGTATGTAGTCGGTGTCTTCCGACCCGACACATTTAAGTAGAGGCCTAGAGAAGACCTTCTTGTAGAGCTGATCCCCAATTAGGGTGAACCGACCAACCCTTCTCCTTAACAAGCGAGCCTCCTCCTGATCGGATGGTGTAGCTCCCGACCGTAAAAACTCCGTCAATGTCGACCTCCAATCATTTGGAAAGGTAAGCCCCTTCATCCGGTCAATATGAGCCACGAAGGATACCTGCCCAATCGGCTGTGCTATGACGATTGGCGATAACGAGCTGGCTAATTTGGTCAGCTCGTCAGTTGCCTGGTTGTCCGACCGGGGAATCTTTTGTATTACGACTTCCCGAAAGTTAACCTTTAATTTTCGAAGGCTTCGGAGTAGAGCTTGAGTCATGTGTTACTTATCTTGAATGTCCTGGTCAGCTGCTGAGCGGCCAATTGAGAGTCCGAGTGGATGAGGACCTTGATGGCTCTAACTGTTGGTGCAGTTAGCACTAACGGTCGAACTCAAGTTTTGATGAATGACAAAATAGGTTAAGTTAGTTTTGTTGTTATCTAACACTCTGACCGAGTGTGCAGGAAAAGCCCAGACAGGTCGACGGGCTGACCTGATATCTGGCACGAAGCCCAACTAGGTCAACGGGCCGACGGGATAGGTGGCACGAAGTCTAAACGGGTCGATGGGCTGACGGAACGTTTGGCACGAAGTCCAGCTAGGTCGACGGGCTGACCAGATAGTTGGCACGAAGTCCAGATGGGTCGAAGGACTAACCGGACGGCTGGCAGGTAAGTGAAGGTAAGTTACTGGAGGGGAGTGACTGTGAGGACGCGTTCTCGGGAAAGGAACATTAGGCGTCGATCTGACTTAGACCCATTTTGGATATCTAAGTCGAGATCGTGACTAGATTCTGGTCTCAAGGAGATGGAATCTAATTACTATTTCTGCTTATCTATAAAATTGTGTAAACACTCTGTTTTGCAGGATATATCGTATGTTTGCCTCCGGACTAACATTTTCTTGCAGGAAGGAAGTTGTTGGAAAACCAGGGTCCAAGTGCCACTTCGCCACATGGAGATCACTGGTTGGCTCAGCTACGTCATATTCAGGGCGCCCGAAGGGATCCAGGCGCCCCGAACCTCCTATATAAGGAGGGTAAAGGCTGGAGTCAAAACACAACAACTCACGATCTGCTCTCCTGTGCTCCTGCGACGTTGTGAAGGCTCTCCGACAAAGTGCTAATTTGTTTGTTCTTTTTCTTATTGTCGGTTGTTTTTCTTAGTAAGTCCTGTACTTCTTTTGTAATCAATATTTCGAATTATTAGTGATTGTTCAACGAAAACACTCAACGAGTGAGGACCTTGGAGTAGGAGTCGACACAGTTTCCGAACCAAGTAAAAACTACTTTTGTCATTCTTTCTGCTTTCCATTTTTCCACTACGTACTTCTGTTAAAATTTTAATCGATATTCACCCCCCATCTATCGAATTCACGATCCAACAAGTAGTATCAGAGCAAGTACCGCTCTGATTTGGTGCAACCACCAATCAAGCAAAGGGGGATCTTTTTAAAGAAAAATTAGATATCATTTGTTCTTAAAATATATTCTTACGCCTTTCATTTTTTCCATCCAAAAATATCTTTGAAAAGTTCATTTTCATTTTTTCACCGTTGGTTAATATTAATAAAATATCGCATTTATCAAAATTTGAAATAATATTTTTTATTAATATTTTATTATTTTTTAAAAAAAAAATCTTTTTGGTGAAATATTATATTTTTTTCTCCAGCACTGCTAATCCAAGACTAAGTCTTGGGATCTTTCTTTTGTTTTCTTGTGTGCAAGACCAATGTCTCTTCTAGAAGGACGGAGCATCAACGAACCACCTCCATATGAGATGTACGAGAGACATGAATGCAATTTGTGGAGGATGCAGATAGAAAGCTTCATTTTCATGAACGACTTTGATAGTGGCTTGGCACTGAGAAAATCAACACAAAACTCAGAAGTAAATCAAAAGGTAATAAAGTTAGTTTTAGATTTATTACCTAACAAAGTTAATTGCATGATAGGAAAAGTCAAGGATGCCCACGAGTTTTGGACTTGTCTGACCAAGCTTCATGAGGAGCCGTTGGAGTTAGACGATCAAGTCAAAATTGAATCCAGACCCGAGTAAGATCCAACAAAAAAACCTACTGAATTAGGGGTTGCACTCAAGGTTAGTAATATTTATCAAAATACCATTGCTAATAGTAGTTTAAATAATATGCATGTTAATTTGGATATTTTTTAAAATTTATGTGAAAATAGTATAGCTGACAATTCTTACAAAAATAACCCTAGGATATTTTTGATAAAACAAATCTAATTAATTTAGAAAATATAGAAAATCTGAAAATAATTAATAAACCTAAACAAATCTGAAAATTCAAATGATAAAGATATTGACCTTATATTGATCTAGATAAAATTAATAAATTTCTTAATAAATTATTTAATAATAGACAATATCAATCTAGAAAATCCTATCCAAATCCAAGATATTTAATTAACAAAAAATTAAATTTTAATGATAAGGTTAAGCTAATAAATTCCACTAATCATATAAACTTAAAAGGCAAAGAAAATATAAGGATAAAATCAAAACTAAATTTAGCAAACTTAAAATTAAATGTTAAAAATAACATATTAAACAAAGATAATCTAGAAAATTTAAAATTAACAATTAATAAAAGGATAAAAGATAAATCTTTAAAGAAATATAATTCAAACAATTTAATTAATTCAAATTTAAAACTCAGAAGCCCACTGAATTAGGATGGAAACTTTTATTTTCATGAACGACTTCGATGGTGGCATATAAATCTCGGAAGCAAACCAAAAGGTAATAAAGTTAGTTTTAGATTTATTACCTAACAAAGTTACTTACATGATAGGAAAGGTCAAGGATGCCCACGAGTTTTGGACCTGCCTGACCATGCTTCACGAGGAGCCATTGGAGTTAAACGATCAAGTCAAAATCGAATCCGAGCTCGAGCCAGATCTAACGGAGAAGCCCACTGAATTAGGGATTACTTACCAAAATACCCCTACTAGTAGTAGTTTAAAAAATATGCATGTTAATTTGGATATTTCTGAAAATATATGTGAAAATATTTTACTTGACAATACATGCAAAAATAACCCTAGGATATTATCTGATAACACAAATCTAATTAATTTAAAAAATTCAAAAAATCTGAAAATAATTAATAACCCTATTATTTAATAATCTATACAATATCAATCTAGAAAATTTTATCCAAATAATTTAATTAACAAAAAATTAAATGTTAAAGATAACATATTAAACAAAGATAATCTAGAAAATTCAAAATAAACAATTAATAAAAGGTTAAAAGATAAACCTTTAAAGAAATATAATTCAAACAATTTAATCAATTCGAATCTAAAAACTAATAAAAACTTGAACAATAATCTATTGAAAAAAAAGACAATTCAATTAACTTAATAAAGTCAAAATTGAAAGAAAATTTAAATATTAAATAAATTCTTTTAAAGAAGGACAATTTGACCAATCGAATCAAATTAAAATTAAATTAAATTAAAGTAAATTAAATTCAATTCAATTCAATTCAATTAAATTTAAAATTAAATTAAATTAAATTTAATTTAACTTAAAATTAAATTAAATTAAATTAAACTAAATCAAATTTAATTTAATTTCAAACTAAATTAAAAATTCAATTTCAAATTATTTTTTAAGAAAATATTTTAACTTAAAAAATTATTTTAAAAATATTTTAAATTTAAAAATTATTTTAACTTAAAATTTTAATTTATAAAAAAATATTTTAAAAATTATTTTAACTTTAAAAAAATTATTTTAAAGATTAATTTAACTTAAAAACTACTTTAAAAAATATTTTAACTTTTAAAAAATAATTTAACTTAAAATTATTTTACCTTAAATAATTATTTTACAAAAAAAGATTTTATTTTTAAAAACTATTTTGACTTAAAAATTATTTTAACTTAAAAATTTTCTTAGAAATTATTTTAACTTAAAAATTTTCATAAAAATTATTTTAAAATAAAAATTATTTTAGCTTTTAAAAATTATTTTAAATTTAAAAAATTATTCAATAAAAATTATTTTAAACTAAAAAAGTATTTTAAAAATTATTTTAACCTAAAAAATTATTTAAACTTAAAAATTATTTTAAAATTAACTTAAAAATCAATTTTAAAAATTATTTTAAAATTAACTTAAAAATCTATTTTAATATTTATTTTAAAAATTAACTTTAAAATCTATTTTAAAAATTATTTTAAAAATTAGTTTAACTTAAAAACTATCTTAAAAATTATTTTAAACTAACTTAATCAAAACTAAAACTAAAATTTAAAATCAAATTTAAAATTAATTTAACTAAAAATTAAATTAAATTTAATTTAAATTTAATTAAATTAATTAAATTAAATTAAACTAATTAAATTATGTTAAATTTAAAACTTAAAAATAAAACTTAAAACTTAAATTAAGTTAAAAATTAAACTTTATACTTAAAATTTAAACTTAAAATAAAACTTAAATTTAAAATTAAATTAGGTTAAACCTAAAAACTTAAAATTAAAATTAAAATTAATTCTAATCTATGATACTTACTTAAATTTCAACTTAATTTAACAACTTAAAATTAACAACTTATTTAATCTAAATCTACTTAATTCTTAACCTTAATTAAAATAAAATTAATCTAACCTACTTATCTCCTGACTTAGTTAGCAGATTAATTAATCGATTAATACTCTCAATCAATTTTTTAAAAAATTTTGTTTCTTTTAAATATTTTAAAATCCTTAAAGGTTATTTTAAAACTCTATTAAAAATTATTTTAAAATCATTTTAAAAGTTAGACACTTAACTTTAAACTTAAATCTTCATTAAATTAATTCAATTAGACTTTACACTTAATAATTAATAAAAACTAATTGTTCAGTCTAACTTTATTTAAGAACTAAGATTGACTTAATTAGTATCTTGATTTAACCTAATTAACTTTACTCTAAATCATTTTAAATTAAACTTGATTTTACATTAAAACATTATTAAAATTTGAACTACTTTATCTTAATTAAAACACCTCAAAATTACTTAACTTGGTTTAATAACTTTAACTCTAAATAAATACTTAAATTAAATCTAAAAAAAAGTGAAATAAATAAAAAAATATATTATAACTAAGACTTTCATTAATTAACTCAATCAATTAATATAAAATTTAAATTTGTGTTAATCAAATAATTATTAAATTGAGTTACTTATTATTGAGTTAGTAACAAATCAATTCTTAACTTAATTCTAGAATAATTGATTATTGATTAAATTAGATAACCTTATTTAAACTTATATAAAGAAGTATATAGAAATTCTTATGTAAATAATACACTTGATGAACATAAGTGTTACTAATATTAAAATCCCCTAAAAACATTTAGGTATAAAAATGTGCCAAATGCCTCAAGGGGAGTATTGACCTCAGGGGCAGTGTTAACTTCAAGGGGAGTAATTAATTCAGGGGGAGAATTACTATTCAACATATTTTGCAAAATTATGTTTAAATTTTTAACCTTTTCAAAAGTTCTTTTAAAATTAAAACAATAAGTTTTAAAAATAGCTTTAAAACATCAATTTTTTTTAGATTTCAAAATCTTACTTGAAGTTTTACCATTCAATTTTTGAAAACTTTCCTTTATATCTTTTTCAAAATTCATCTTCGAAAAGGTTTCTAAAATTCTTTGAAAATTTATACTTCAAAATATTATCATCTTATTTTTGAAAACTTAAATTTTTGAAAAGACATTTTTAAAACATCTCCTATATCTTTTTCAATGTTTTTCAAAATATTTTTGAAAGTTAGATTCAATTTTCAAAATGTTTTCCAAACTTTTTATTTTGAAAATGTTGTTTCTTTAATCTTCTAACTCTGCTCTAGCATTTTCAAAATTTTGGAAATCTAATGAAAAATAGTAAATTATGTGAAATTAGTAGACTTTGAAAATTATTTCTAACGTCTTTATGGAAAATCTTTACTTCTGGACAAGTTATTAACTTTTTTTTTTAAATTTCCCCCGTTACCAAATGTTATTGTTGGTGCAAAGTTTAATTAATAAAGAGTAACCTTTAAGCTCATATCATTTTGATGTGTTCCAAAGGAGGAGAGTAATCTTAAGTTAGAAAAACTTTGAGATTTAATCCTTAAAGACCCAAGCCTAACTTAAGAAAATTGTCAAACATCAAAAAGGGGGAGATTGTTGGTGCAATCGACTTCTAGGGTTTCGATGTTTGACAATATACCTACGTCTGGTCAGTTTGACCAAGGGTTGATGTGTTGGAGTGTATACTGAAAGTCTAAGCTTTGTAAACATTCATTATGAATAAAGAATCACATTTGGTCTAATTATCTACATTTGTTTGTAGTTGTTCATTTAATTTATATTGTAGATTACATAGTATGTGGTGTCACATACAGAAGATGATGTTATCAGTACCTTATAAATTATAAACAGTAGCTCACGACCAGAATGGAAAGGAACAAACCATTAGAAGGTCGTAGTGTAATTAGGTATTAGTTTATCTTGACTATATAATTACACTAGTACACTCAGAGTGTATTGAGTAGGACCATTTGAGGTCGTTCCTTTTATACTGACTTTATAAAGGAACAAAGACCTCAGTTATTATGGAAGTGTGTGCTCTTAATCCTAATATAATAACAAGCGCATATGTTTGATATTTATTTCTTTAATTTATCAATGGGTGAGATTTAGTTCGATGAATCAATAAACCCGATAAATTGGGAAATGGTATCACTCATAGTGTGTGTTGTTGATTATAGAAGGAAACTGTGTCCTAGTGATACTAGGTTGATAATGTCTTCAAGAGGAGCTCATAAAAATTGTCATGTTAAACCCTGCAGGTGGACTTAGTCCGACATGATAATAAGGTTGAGTGGTACTACTCTTGGACTTAGATATTAATTAAATGAGTTATCAGTAACTCACTTAATTAGTGGACATTCGATATCTTAAACACAGGGAGACTAACACACTCATAATAAGAAGGAGCCCAAAAATGTAATTTGGGATTGGTGCGGTAGTTCAATGATAGTTCTCTAGTGGAATGAATTATCATTGATAAAATTAAGTTGTGTGTTCGGGGCGAACATGGGATGCTTAATTTTATCGGGAGACCAAAACCAATTCCTCCTCTCGGTCCCTATCGTAGCCTCTTATTTATAGAGTACTATATCCACATATACCCACCTTCTATACCCACCTAAAGGGGGCCGGCCAAGCTAGCTTGGGAACCAAGCTAGGGCCGGCCTAGGTTTTGTGGCGGCCCTAGCTTGAACCCAAGCTAGTAGGGCCGGCCATAATTAATTAAAAAGAAAATTTAATTTTAATGTTTATTATTATGTGGAAGATTTAATTTAAAGAGAATTAAAAATATCTCTCTTGTAAAAGATTTACAAAAGATTAAAGAAAGAGATTAGATCTCTTTCCTTATTTGTAGATTGGAGAGATGTTTTATTTTCTCTTTTAAAATTATTCACATGTTAATAAAATTAAAATTATAGATATTTCCTTTTATTAACCATGAAGAGATTTTAAAGAGAAATTTTATTTTTTAAATTTCCGGAAACAAATAAGGAAAGTTTTAATTGTTGATTGAAACTTGTCCAATTTGCTTCCTATTGATTTGGCCGGCCATCATTGTTTAATTGGGAAATATTATTTTATTTTTCTCAATTAAATCATGTCAAGGAAATTAAGGAAAATTTATTGTAATTAAATTTCCTAATTTACCTAGGCCAAGGAATATAAAAGAAGGGGTGAGGTGCCTTCAAGAGACACAACATCTATTATTCTCTCCTCTTTTGTTCCTTGGTGTGGCCGGCCATCATCTCCTTCTCTTCCTCTTGTGGTGGCCGAACCTCCCTCTCCCTTGGAGTTCTTGTGGTGGCGGATACTACTCGGAGAAGAAGAAGAAGAAGGAGAGAAAGCTAGCATCTCTTGGAGCTTGGTTAGTATTTTGGTTTTCTCCTTGGTAAAGCTTTTCTTTGTGGCCGAACCTTGCTTGGAGGAGAAGAAGGTGGTTGGTGGTTTCTCAGCTTGGAAGATCGTTGCCCACACAACGTCCGAGGTTAGAAGAGGAATACGGTAGAAGATCAAGAGGTTTTTCTACAAGGTATAACTAGTAATTTCTATTTCCGCATCATGCTAGTTATTTATGGAAATAATACCAAATACAAGAGGCTTACGTTCTAGTATTTCAAATATGTTTTTCAAGTTGTGTTCTTTTGTTTCTTTCTTTTCCTTGTGATTTGATTGTTCTCTTTGGTTAACCTAAAGTTATTTTAGGAAATTAAATATTAGCTTTCTATTAAAGGTTTTGTCTAGTCGGTGGTGGTTGCTCCCATATCCAAGAAGGTCATGTGCCTCGCCACGTCAGTACTGGGAACCTTTTATGGAAATTAATATTTAATGGAATTAATAACTTAAGGAGACTTGGGTCGAACGTGTTAAGTTCCGCAGGAGATCCAAGTCAAAACCTAAAAGAACAAATAGATTAAGTTTTGGATCAAACGTGTTAAGTTCCGCAGGCGATCCAAAATTTAATTTAAAAGAACACATGGTAGCTAGGAAAAGGTTCAGACCTTTGTACAAAATTTTTGTACAGTGGAACCTATAGGTTTTCCGAGTAGCAACCAACATGATGATCCAAACAAGACTTGATGTTTGGAAGAGAGAAGTCTAGTTAGGACTAGATGACTAGCAAATGTAAGTACTAACCAAAGGATAGGCAGATGAGAAGTCTACTAAGTGACTAGTCCTAACTATAGGTTAGGCAAGGTGGAAGTCCTGGTGAGTGCAGTCATGCCCTAGTGAGTGAAGCTAGGTGGTGGAAGTCCTGGTCAGTGAAGTCGGACCCTAGTGAGTGAAGTCATGTCCTAGTGAGTGAAGCTAGGTGGTGGAAGTCCTGGTGAGTGAAGTCGGACCCTAGTGAGTGAAGCTAGGTGGAGGAAGTCCTGATGAGTGAAGCAAGACAATGGAAGTCCTAGTGAGTGAAGTCAAACAAACCTAGGGGGAGATAACCCTAGGTTATACTTGAATTCTATTAACATTATTTTGTCTTATCTATTGTGCTAGCTTAGTGTTGTAGGAGAGTTCATCTAGGTCGACGGACTGACTTGATAGCTGGCACGAAGTCCAGAAAGGTCGACGGGCTGACTGGATGTCTGACACATAGTCTAGCTAGGTTGACGGGCTGACCTGATAGCTGCCCAAAGTCCAAACAGGTCGACGGGCTGACTGGATGTTTGGCAGGTAAGTTAAGGTAAGTCAATGGAGGGGAGTGACTTGTGAGGATGCATTCCCAATTAGGGAACTTAAGCGTCGATCCAACTTAAAATCATTTCGGGAATCTAAGTTGAGATCGTGACTAGATACTAGTCTCGGTGAAATAGGATCTAATTATTACTCTGTTGTACTATGTTTGTGCTAAATTTTATTTTGCAGGGTAATATAACCTTTATTTTGCATTGGACTAACATTTTCTTATAGGAAAAGGAATTTCTAGAAAATGGTGGTCCGGGCACCCGGAAGGCAAAACTCATCTTGTCGTAGATATGGAGCGCGCTGATTGGCTGGACCTACGTCACGGTCCGGGTGCCCGGAGCATGCCTATAAAAGAAAGCCTCCACGGAGCATCAATATAACAACTTCTTCTACAACTGCTCTGTTACGCCATGCTCCTGCGACGCTGCGACGCTGCGAAGCTACTCCGACAACTTGCGGTTCAAGTTTTTTTATTATTGTTGTCAGTATTTCATTTTAATAGTTCTTGTGTAAAATACCGAAAAGGATGAATTATCATAAGGGAATTTTTAGAAATTTTTAGAAATTTTTAGGAATTTTTCGGAGCTCACGAATTTAAGGGGATAAAATTTTAGGTTAAATGGAAGTCTATTTGAAATACCCAAAAATAAGAATTGATTGAGAAACCAACTTAAAATTTAATTAAATTAAACCTAAGTTTATTAACCTTTCTCTTTTAATCCCCTATCCCATCTCCTCCCCTTGATCCCTCTCCTCCTCCCCTCTCGCGACGCCGATTCTTCTTCTCTTCCCCAACAGATGCGTCGTCGCCGCCGCAAACCGTCGCCGCCACGCGACACCTCCTCTCCCGCGCGTACAAAACCGCTGGCCAAGCCCTTCTCCTCCTCTTCGCGTCACACAACACCCGACGCCATTGCGGCTCTCCCTTCTTCCCTCTACGCCGCTGCCGACCACCATGGACCCACGACCGGTCGTCGCAGCATGAAGCCGACCACCATTCAGTGCCGAGCCTTCCTCTCCCGAAGCTCTCAGTTTCTTTTCGCCTCACATTGCTGATCTGTGCCCTAGCTCGCCGAGGCACCATCTCTGCACAGGTTTAGTCTTCGGCCAGGAGCAAGGATTCAAGCCCTAATTTCTTCCCCGTGCCCTAGATCTGATCCCTGTGCTCCACCGCCCTTGTCGACGCCATGTTGTCGTTGAGCCTTAGCCTCGTATCTCTTCCGATCTAGTCTTCTCCTCTCCACTGTTGCCAGCAGCTAGCCGCCACTGACATCCAGTCCTGATCAGTGCTACTCCGGATACAGTAAACCACCAGAGAGGAAGGAGGTCAGCGTTTGATTTGGGTAACGAATTTCATTCGTTAGACTTGATTTAGTGATGCCATATTTTTGTTCATATCTTCTTAGAATCATAACCTTGAAGACGTTTGGAGTATTGCCTGGGAGGGTTTCATTCCACCATAAGTTGTGGTTGGAGAAGGAGAACAAGCAGCGTTTGGGTAAGTTTGGAGTTGATTCATAATGATTATTTACTGAGGGATTGGTTTATTTAGTTGTACGACTTCTACGATCCAACATGATTTACCATGGAAGGTATATAAAGAGTCCTGTTCTTTGTAAGATTCTTGTAAATTGTAGAACCAAAAGAATATAAGTTATAAAGGAAAAAGATGCTCAAATCTAAATTTAACAAATTCTAAAACAAATAGACATAAAAGTGAACTAAAATGAGACATGTGGAACAAAAATAAGTAAATAAAGAGTTTATAATTTGTTCATACATCTAACTATAAATATTGTTTAGTTTCTAGTTCGAGTCCATTGTATGCTTTAGCTAATCAAACTAAAATACTATTTAAACACAAGTTTAATTGAAGGATATTAATTTATTAAGAGAAAGTCGAGCTTTCGTCTTAGTATGTTTGACTTTGATACAAGATATGTGAATTGCTACACTGTGTTACCACCTTTGTACCTGTAAAAGAGAGAGACCATATATTTCTTCACCCAATAATCCGCTTATATGTAGATATTTATATACATAAGGGAAAGTGTTAGGGTTGATTTTGTTGAGGTTGCAAGGTTGCAAACATAGTCCCACATTGAAAACACATGGAAAATATCATGGATTTATAAGAGAAAGATATCTCTATTGGCATGAGGCCTTTTGGGAAGAGCCCAAGAGCAAAACCATGAGGGCTTAGGCCCAAAGTGGACAATATCATGTAATTGTGGAGATATCTAAATTCTTTTCGATCCTACAATTGGTATCAAAGTCCAGACTGTCAGAAGGTTTAACCGCCGGCTGTGCACAAGAGCTATGGTCTGATTGAGCCATGTGGGTACAATATTGACCTCGAACAAAGAAAATGGAGGCTCCTATGTTCAGATTAAGAAGACCAGACATCAGGCAGGAAGTCCTAGTTGCGGCTAGGTAAGAAAGACCTAGTAGGTCGGGTTGACCGAGGGGCAGGAAGTCCTGGTGGGTCGAGGATCGGACGTGGGAAGCTTGTGGTCCTTTGTTTGAGGGGGGCATTGTTGGGGTTGCAAGGTTGCAAACATAGTCCCACATTGAAAACACATGGAAAAGATCATGGATTTATAAGAGAAAGATATCTCCATTGGCATGAGGCCTTTTGGGAAGAGCCCAAGAGTAAAACCATGAGGGCTTAGGCCCAAAGTGGACAATATCATGTAATTGTGGAGATATATAAATTATTTTCGATCCTACAATTGGTATCAGAGCAAAACTAACCTTAATTAAGTTTAACTTAAATAATTAACTAAATTACTCCAAAACGTTGGCTTTCCTAGAATTTTTCAAAATTCATATTTTCAAAACTTATTTGTTAAATATTTCTTTTAGACTTATGGATTTTAAAATATATTTCAAAATTCTCTTTCTAAAATATTTCAAAAATTATACACTTATTTTCCTAAAAAGTATAAATGTTCTTAATTATAAAATTTTGCTAGCCTTTCAAAACTTAACTTTTGCATCAAACTTTCTTCTTCAAAATTTTGACTTAGGATTTTTTTTAAAAAAAAAACTCTAAAAACTAATTTCAAAACTTAGTTCACTATTTTCTCTTAGAAAATTTTCTAACTTCAATAATTTTCCTTAGAAAATTTTTCTAATAAATCGTAAAATTTACGCTTTCTTAACGCACACTTATTCATGGGAATTTTTAAGTTGTTCTAAATATATTTTTTAAAAAAAATTAACTGAATTATATTAAAATGCTTAGATATTTTATGTTTTTTTTCAATCACATAACCTCTAACTTATACTCAAATAACCTTGATTTTAAAAAAAAAAATCAAATGATTTTTCTAACTCAAACTCTTAATTTTTCTCTTGAACTGCTTTAAATATGTTGGTTGGTATTACCCCTATTTTTGATGTGTGTTAAAGGGGGAGAGATAGTAAATTTAAGAGGAGTTATTGAACTCGGGGGGAGAGTTAAAAATTTTTTTACTTAACTCTGCATATTTTAAACTTAACTATGAACCTTAGTTGCCAAACATCAAAAAGGAGGATGATCCGGCGGTAAGAATGGGGGACCCACAGATGGGGTCCCGTCCGAGCGGAACCAGAGATTACCCAGCCAAAGGTTTGGGTTTCCGACGCCAAAGCAGAAGAACCGGAGCATGGCCAAGCGGAGGTGTCCGCTCGGCCGGAATCGTGGCGAGGGAACAGTGGTTAGCCGAGCGGCCTATTCGATCGGCTTGGGATATGATATGTCAGCAAAGGCATGATGATTAGACTGTACGCAAGATAGCACTATTAAAGGCCCCACCATCACGTCACAGACAGGTTGATACAGTAGCAGTATGGTCTTATGGATGCCCTTCTGATAGGCCCACACCTAGGCATGGTCGAAAGCAGGTGATCGCTTCGATTGGTGTGCCCAGGCTCCTTCGAGAGGTCTATATAAGGCCTCCATTTCTTCAACCGGAGGTACACACAAGTCTACATTTTCTAAACCACTTTCTTATTCCTTCGCCTAACTTGAGCGTCGGAGGGCCGTCGCCGGGACACCCCCCCCCCCCGGCTCGGTTTTGTTGCAGGTTCGCCGGAGCACTCGAGGATACAGCAGGGAGCGCCACATCCCCAGCGTCCATTAATCCTGGTTCGGACAGGATCAGAGGAGACTGTTGGTGCAAGGTGCACCAGAATCAAACCTGAGTTTTGATGTTGTCAAAGGTTCAAGTTAAGTCTTGTTATGATCTGATGATTTGGCTAAGTGTGCAGGCTATTTACTCAATCGAGAAAGTCCTAGCCATGACCAGACAGTAAAGTCCAAACATGTCTGGAAGAGCCAACGTTTGGCAGGTATGTTGAGGTAAATAATTGGAGGAGCGACAGTGAGGTCGGGTTCCTAAAGGGAACAACCTAAGGTCGCTGATCCAACTGAAGAAACCAGGAAGGTTTCCAAGTTGAGATCATGACAGTCCTAACTGTTATACTCATGCATATTTCTACTCATGTATTATAAGTGTGCTAACTTTGTTTTGCAGGAATATTATTGTTATATCGAACTAACTTTGTGTTGCAGAATCATATGACCCCTTGAACTTCAAATGGTCATAACTTTTGACTCAGAACTCAGAATCAGGCTCTGTCAGCGGCCATGCGACCAGCACTCAGAAAGATTCATTTGACTAAGGGTTTGGTCAACTGAACAGGAGGTTCAGTCAACCGAAAAAGGCATTTTATCAGTCGACCGAACAAAGGTTTGATCGACCGAACAGGCAAAAATGGCAAAACAAATCAGGCTCGCAAATATGGTATCACAGCATGATCGGTCGACCGAAAATGAGGTTCGGTCGACCGAACAGTAAAAACATTAATGGAGCATTAAGTGCGAATCTCGGCGAGAAGAGAAATTCACCGTTCGGTCGACCGAACAAGGTTATCGGTCGACCGAACCATTAAAGATCAGTTAATGCTCGAAGATCAGATCTCAGCGAATCTCAACACAGAAGGAATGGAGCGGGTTCGGTCGACCGAACCCAGGGATCGGTCGACTGAACGTCGAAGGTTCTTATAAATGAGAGCTCAAGGTCCAGGGCTGAACAAGACTATTCGGGTTCGAAGTCAATCTCTGTGCTAGCTGCTATAGTTCGTGCTACTGCTCTACAACTCTTCTACACACAAGCAAGTGCCGACCGAGCTTCAACTTTCACATACTGTCGGTATACTTTACTTTGTATTGCACTTAAACTCATATAAGATAGTAGGCTTGTTACTATCTTATATTATTGTATTTTGTACGCATTACTTCTTTCCGAGGTTTTTGGGAAGAAGAATCTTAGTGGATTGCTCATCGGTGCAGTCAAGGACTGCGAGCCTTCGAGTAGGAGTCGAGCTAGGCTCCGAACGAAGTAAACGAACTTGTCTCTTTATATTTTCCGCTGTTTACTCGAATTGTTTTGAAATACGAAAAGAAAAGTTTTTAAAAGAGCGCGATATTCACCCCCCCCCCTCTATCGTACTTTATCGATCTATCAATTTGTATCAGAGCCTGGTAGCTCTGAAATTACAACCATTTTTCGAGCAACTTTAAAAACTTTTTATTTTGCTTTAAAAGTGTTTTATTTAATTCTTAAGTTTTTTTCTTTCTTTATCTCGCATTGCTAATCCCAAGACAAAAGTCTTGGAAATTCTTTTTGTTTCTCAATTTTTGGTGCAAGAACAAATGGCGCAATCCGAGGGATATTCGACCGTGCATCCTCCGCTATTCGATAGAAGTGATTTCTCATACTGGAAAAAGAGGATGGAAGTTTTTCTCAAAACAGACATTGATCAATGGCTTATTATCCGATGCGGCTACACATCACCAGTCAACAATCCAGAGGAATGGATAGAAGAAATAAAGAAAGTACAAATTGATTCAAGGGCACTCAACACTCTACAATGTGGATTATCAAAAGAAGAATTCAAACGAGTCGGCCCCTTCGACAATGCAAAAGATTTGTGGGATAAGTTAAGTAAACTACATGAAGGGACAAATGATACAAAGGTAATAAAGCGTGATCTTTTATTAAATTCATTACTAAATATTAAAATGCAAGATGGTGAGTCGGCAAGCCAACTACACATGAGGATTAAAGACATCCTAAATGGACTGCATATCATCGGCCATCAACTTGAGAATCGTGATATCATCAGGTATACACCTAACTCATTCCCTCGAAACACCTTATGGGCATCTATTATATATGCCTATAAAGTTGCGAAGGATCTTTCCATTATTAAATTAGACGAACTATTTTGTGAATTAACATTACATGAGCAGACTAACTTGAGTCAAGCCAAGAAAGGGTTAGCTTTGTATGCAGGAACAAACAAGGAAGCTAAGCCCCGAACAAAACCAGAACCAAAGCACTTGATGTTGGTGCAACCTTAGGTCAAGGTTGACCTAGTTGACTAGACTTGAGTTGACTGGACTCGAGTTGTGTTTTGATGTTTGACGAGTTATGTTTGACAATGGTTGTATCTTGATGTTTGACAAGGATACAAGCTTGGGAGATTGTGGGTGCAACCTGTGGTCAAGGTTGACCTGGTTGACCCGAGGTGAGTTGACCTGACTCGGAAAAGTCCAAGCAGGGAGCTTGGCACGGGAAAAGTCCAAGCAGGGAGCTTGGCATGGGAAAAGTCCAAGCAAGGAGCTTGGCACGGGAAAAGTCCAAGTATGGAAGCTTGGCACATGGGAAGTCGGAGAGGGCTCGGTAGCTCGTTCTCTGGACCGGATGTGGAAAAGTCCTGGTGAGTGAAGCCAGGCAGACGGGAAAGTCCTGGTGAGTGAAGCCAGGCAGTTAGAAAGTCCTGGTGAGTGAAGCCAGGCAGTTGGAAAAGTCCTGGTGAGTGAAGCCAGGCAGTTGGGAAATCCTGGTGAGTGAAGCCAGGCAGATTGGAAATCCTGGTGAGTGAAGCCAGGTGAAAACCCTAGTGAGTGAAGCTAGGTGAAAGTCCTGGTGAGTGAAGCCGGGCAAGGGAAAATCCAGATGGATCAAGGGTGATCGGACATCTGGTGATGGGAAGTCCAAGTAGGTCAAAGGATTGACCGGATACTTGTACGGAGAGAAAAGTCTAAGTGGGTCAAAGGATTGACCGACACTTGGCGGAGTCCTAGCAGTCAAGGGAGTGACCGGATGCTAGGCGCATGTACCAACAGTCAAGATTGACCGGATGTTGGTTTGGACTTGGTTTGGGCGAAATCACCTGGATCGATCGGTGATCGATCCGGATATCATGAATATTCGATCGGTCGGTGACCGATCGAATACATCGATAGCATATTGTGTGATAACCGATCGGTCCGGTGACCGATCGGGCGTGCTAAAAGGCAGAGCGACAGTTGTCGGAAATGGACCGATCAAAGCCTGATCGGTCCCGGACCGATCAGAGGTCGATCGGTCTGTGGACCGATCAGGGCACTAGCTGTTGCGACGCAACGGCTATATTTCTTCTGTGCTTCTTTCTCCGCAGGTATAAAAGGAGGCTGAGAGCTTCTACATTTTATTCTTCTTCTTCTTCTTCTTCCTTGGATTGAAGCTTCTGCTCCTGTGCTCTGAGGTTCTGAGCTTTGTTGAGCTCGCTTCCGAAGCTTCGCGTGAGCTTCCAGTCGTCGATCAGCTGCTGCAGTTGGGTTGTGAAGTTGCTGCTTCATCGCCTCCGGTCGACAGAGAAGGCAAGCGAGTGTTGCATTCATATTGTTGTTTGTATTTGCTTCTTGCTTTCCTTGTACTCCTTTCTTGTTGTTACAAGTATTGTGGCGAGGTTTCTCCACCCACAAGGAGCATCTATTAGCCGGTTCTCCGGGGACTCATCCACCGACGGATTGATAGGCTTCGTCCACCTTACGGACACGTCGAGGAGTAGGAGTTTATCTTCGAACCTCGTTACATCGGTTTGTTTGAGGTTTGTCTTCTTTCCCTTTCGTTTCTGTGTTTATTTTCAGCTGCGCTAACACGTTTTGTAGAAAGAAACGACGATTTGGGGTCGGCTATTCACACCCTCCTCTCTAGCCTCCGTACGAAGGATCCTAACAAGTGGTATCAGAGCGAGGTTGCTCTTCGTCGGATTAACACCCGGGGGAGCACAAGCTAGAGAATGGATCGACTCGGAGAAGACATCACGTTTCCACCATTCTACGAGTGCTGCGACTTCGCGTATTGGAAGGTAAGAATGAGGTATTTTCTTATGACTAACCTTGAAAATTGGAGTTGTGTTCAATTAGGTTTCAAGTCTCCGATGGACAAGAAAGAAGAAACCCTAGAGAAGAAGGAGTAGACCAAGGAGCAAATCCACCAATCAACCATCAATGATGAGGTAACGAAAATCATTGAATTTTCTTTACCTAATGACATTTTGTGTAGAATAGGTGGTTACAACAACGTCAAGGAGTTGTGGAATAACTTGGCCAAGTTTCATGAGGAGAGCTCCATTTCAAGCCATGAAGAGGAGTCAAGTGAGCCAAGTAGCTCACATCATGGAGGGAGCGAATTAGAAGTTGAGAGTCACTCAACGTCTAAGGAAGAAGAGGAGGAGGTCTCTTCTTCAAGATCGGAGCAAGAAGAAGCATCTACCTCCGGAAGGGATGAGGAAGAGAGCCTTCATCCATCCTCAACCCTAGGTAACTCAAGCATCGTAATTTCAAATAAGTTACATATAATATACTTTGAGTGTAGGGAATTTGGGCACTACAAGAGTAAGTGTCCAAGGAGAGTTAGGAAGACTCCACCGGCACCAAAGGTCAAGGGAGCCGGAGTCCCGACACGCAAAGGCAAGGGGCACGTGGTATGCTTCCAATGCAAGCGAAGGGGACATTATCGGAGTCAATGTCCAAGGGGGAGGCAACCTCACAAGGACAAGGGATGCACATCGATAGGGGGAGCTAAGGCATACCCTAAGGTACCTTTTAAGGCACATTATTGCAATTCAAATAAGAAACATGCTAGTAGTTTTATTGCTATTGCAAATAATGATGAGCATGTTAACAATAGAAAACCATATGTGTGCTTAGGTGCTAAACATGTTAGCTTAGATAAGGATAATACTAGAAATGTCAACCCTAGGATTAACTCATCTAAGGCTAAGGAGAACCTAGGTAGAAACCCCAAGACAACTAGACATATGCCTAGGAACACCTCAAGAAAGAATGATAAATTAAAATTTGAGGTTTTAGAGAAAGAAAATCAAGTCTTGAGGTCAAGACTTGACACTCTAGAAAAGGCCCTAAAGAATTTAGAGAAGTCAACTCTAGGGTCTAAGGGTCAAATTTCAAAGCCCAAGGACAAGAAAGGTTTGGGTCACAAACCTAAGTCCCAAGTGGTCAAGCCCACTTATCACAATGTTCCATTCGATTATGGAACAAGACCTAGGGCTAGAAAGACCATCACCAAGGTCACAAGGGGAGTCACCCCTAGAGTGGATCTTGATGAGTCCCAAATGACCAAGGCTTCAAAGCCTAGGAGGGTCATTAGAAGGGTTGCTAGGGAAGTCATCCCTAGTGAATACTTAGTGAACCCAATGAGCTCCAATAGGTATTGGGTTCCTAGGAGCGTGATTTCATCACGCTAGATGAGTTAGGGTGTGCCAACCTTACTTGAATAGGTAGTTAACCTAATCATGGCAAAAGGTGGCACTTTAGGAATTTTCAAGGTGCAATCAAGCCTTGAAAATGAAATTGAAAATTATTCCTAAGGTGATTAGGATGTGCCAATCACATTTGAGGAGTTCTCTTAGGTCAATTTAATTGGCACATAGTGATCTAAACATCCTTGGTATGTGATTTTAGGTCTATTACACTTAGGAATATAGAACCTATGGCGAAATGATCAAAACTATCAAAAATGGCAACTAAGGCTAGAATTAGGTATTTTCTATACCTTTATGTGCTATTTGCCATATATTGTTTGCCATATGTCATGTCATGACATCATATTTATTTTATGATCATTTGAAATGTCATGATAATGCTTAGGTTAGTTATATGTCATGCTTTATTTAAGTTTCATACTTTATGCCATGACATCATGACATTGGCACATGTTTTCATTTATGATATCATTTTATGTCATGTCATCATTTCTTGCATTTATAATCAATGAAATTGATCTAAGGATAAACAACACAATATGATATGGAGATCAAGTTGTTGTTTTAGAAAATGCATGAAAACTTAGCCTAAGATAACCTAAACTCATATCTCACATCAAAATTGACTTGGATGTGTTTGATACACCTTAGATGTGTGTGAGATATTAGGATGATGAGTTAGGATCAAGGTGCATAGCTCTTGTACCTAGATGAACCTAATTCAAAATTGGGGATCATAGGGAAAGCTTATGTACAAGTCATGTACATATAGCCCAAAGATTGTGGTCCCAAATTAAAGGGTTTAAAATCATTTCAAAATTGATTTGAAAAACCTTGATGAAGCTTTTCTAGTGATAGTATTCATCATTGAGCAAATTGATACAAAGTTGAGGTAAACTTGAACTATTTCAAAGTTTTTGAACTTTGTATCAAGATTTGAAAATGGAAGTTATTTTCATATAAAACTATTTTTCATTGATAGTATATGTTATGAGGAATGTATCCTCAAAATTTCACAATTTTTGGAATTTTCTGTAATTTTCTAGAGGTTTTTGAATTTCGGAAGAAGAAATCAGAAATCAGAATTGTGGACCGATCAGAGGGGATTCTGATCGGTCCAGAGTTGCCTGGATCGGTCACCGTGACCGATCCAGGGAATCCCTGATCGGTCTGGTGACCGATCAGGGCGTGTCAATCTGCTGAATTTCGACTGTTTGTCTGAAATTGCAGCTCGGGAAGTGGTGTTTTAGGTTTCTAAAGGTTTGAAACTCTCCAAGACATTGTTGGTGCAATGGTCAAGGGGGAGTTGACCTTTAGGGAGAGTTTTACCTATTAGTCAAGGAGGAGTTGATTTTTAGGGGGAGTTTTTACTCGTCGAAATTTTTGAGGATGAGTGATATGGGATTATCACTAAGTTAATTGTTGACTCTAGTGTCAAGGGGGAAATTAAGAGTTTCAATGAAAGGTATGGGACTTTCATTAGGAAGAAACCCTTGACCTTGATTCACTCTTTTTGATGTGTGTCAAAAAGGGGGAGAGTAGAAAGGAGAATGGAGAATGTCTAGAGAATGTTCAGGGAAGAACATTGGAAAACCTAAGTTAGGTTATCAAGTTAACCTAACTTGACTATGGGTTTGATTATGGATTTTGTCAATGGGTTTTGTCAAACATCAAAAAGGGGGAGATTGTTGGTGCAACCTTCGGTCAAGGTTGACCTGGTTGACTAGACTTGAGTTGACTGGACTCGAGTTGTGTTTTGATGTTTGACGAGTTATGTTTGACAATGGTTGTATCTTGATGTTTGACAAGGATACAAGCTTGGGAGATTGTGGGTGCAACCTGTGGTCAAGGTTGACCCGAGGTGAGTTGACCTGACTCGGAAAAGTCCAAGTAGGGAGCTTGGCACGGGAAAAGTCCAAGCAGGGAGCTTGGCATGGGAAAAGTCCAAGCAAGGAGCTTGGCACGGGAAAAGTCCAAGTATGGAAGCTTGGCACATGGGAAGTCGGAGAGGGCTCGGTAGCTCGTTCTCTGGACCGGATGTGGAAAAGTCCTGGTGAGTGAAGCCAGGCAGACGGGAAAGTCCTGGTGAGTGAAGCCAGGCAGTTAGAAAGTCCTGGTGAGTGAAGCCAGGCAGTTGGAAAAGTCCTGGTAAGTGAAGCCAGGCAGTTGGGAAATCCTGGTGAGTGAAGCCAGGCAGATTGGAAATCCTGGTGAGTGAAGCCAGGTGAAAACCCTAGTGAGTGAAGCTAGGTGAAAGTCCTGGTGAGTGAAGCCGGGCAAGGGAAAATCCAGATGGATCAAGGGTGATCGGACATCTGGTGATGGGAAGTCCAAGTAGGTCATAGGATTGACCGGATACTTGGTACGGAGAGAAAAGTCTAAGTGGGTCAAAGGGATTGACCTGACACTTAGCGGGGAGTCCTAGCAGGTCAAGGGAGTGACTGGATGCTAGGCGCAATGTACCAACAGGTCAAGATTGACCGGATGTTGGTTTGGACTTGGTTTGGGCGAAAACCATGAGCTGGATCGATCTGGTGATCGATCCAGTGATACCGCGAATATTCTGATCGGTGTCCTGATCGGTCGTGGAGACCGATCAGGGAGCCTCCTGATCGGTCCCCGGACCGATCAGAGTTGGATCAACGTGCCAAGCCTCCTGATCGGTCGTGGAGACTGATCAGGGAAGCTCCTGATCGGTCCCCGGACCGATCAGAAGTCGACCAGTAACTGATAATACGTGCCAAACCACTGATCGGTCTGCAGACCTCCGCAGGTATAAAAGGAGGCTGAGAGCTTCTACATTGGTTTCTTCTTCTTCTTCCTTGGATTGAAGCTTCTGCTTCCGTGCTCTGAGGTTCTGAGCTTTGTTGAGCTCGCTTCCGAAGCTTCGCGTGAGCTTCAAGTCGTCGATCAGCTGCTGCAGTTGGGTTGTGAAGTTGCTGCTTCATCGCCTCCGGTCGACAGAGAAGGCAAGCGAGTGTTGCATTCATATTGTTGTTTGTATTTGCTTCTTGCTTTCCTTGTACTCCTTTCTTGTTGTTACAAGTATTGTGGCGAGATTTCTCCACCCACAAGGAGCATCTATTAGCCGGTTCTCCGGGGACTCATCCACCGACGGATTGATAGGCTTCGTCCACCTTACGGACATGCCGAGGAGTAGGAGTTTATCTCCGAACCTCGTTACATCGGTTTGTTTGAGGTTTGTCTTCTTTCCCTTTCGTTTCTGTGTTTATTTTCAGCTGCGCTAACACGTTTTGTAGAAAGAAACGACGATTTGGGGTCGGCTATTCACACCCCCCCTCTCTAGCCTCCGTACGAAGGATCCTAACACTTGAGTCATATAGCATTTATGGCAAAGACTGAAGAGTCTGAATCCGAGTCTGAAGATGAGTATGAGTCAGAGTCTGACGACGAGTCTGAGATAAGCCATGGATTTGCATCAGTTTCAAAAGGACACGATAAGGTAACTTTTTATTCGAAGTCTGAAATGTTGAAAGTAATTAAATGCTTGTTTAAAAAATTAACAAAATCCGAAAAACAAAATAACTTGCTGCTTAAGGAAATAGACCACCTTAAGGAAAAAGTTAACTTGAGTAACTCGACTAATCAAGTTCAAGTTGGAACTTCGACTCAAGTTACAAAACTTGAGGAAGAAAATTCCAACTTGAAAAGACAAGTCGAGCAACTCAAGGAAATGTTGGAAAAGTTCGAACTGGGATCCAAATGTCTAAATATGGTACTTGGGTCGCAACGAGCCGTGTACAACAAATCAGGACTTGGCTACAACCCTAAACAAACAAACAAATCATATTTGTCTTTAATTAGTCAAAAGTTATGACCATTTGAAGTTCAAGGGGTCATATGATTCTGCAACACAAAGTTAGTTCGATATAACAATAATATTCCTGCAAAACAAAGTTAGCACACTTATAATACATGAGTAGTAATATGCATGAGTATAACAGTTAGGACTGTCATGATCTCAACTTGGAAACCTTCCCGGTTTCTTCAGTTGGATCAGCGACCTTAGGTTGTTCCCTTTAGGAACCCGACCTCTCTGTCGCTCCTCCAATTATTTACCTCAACCTAGCTGCCAAACGTTGGCTCTTCCAGACCTGTTTGGACTTTACTATTTGGTCATGACTAGGACTTTCTCGATTGAGTAAATAGCCTGCACACTTAGCCAAATCATCAGATCATAACAAGACTTAACTTGAACCTTTAACAACATCAAAACTCATGTTTGATTCTGGTGCACCTTGCACCAACAGATTTGTGCTAGAGGAGGGGGGGTGAATAGCTCGTTGTCTTGCTTCGTGATGATGTTGTTGCAATGGAATCAACTCGAAGCAAATTTACAACGCTAACATAAAGGATTTACTTAGTATACACCTCAAGAAGAGGTGACTAATACAAGGATCCGAACGTGACACACTCCACTATGAAAAACACTCCTTTTCGGTAATTACCGAAGGCGGAGAAGCCTTGCACAAACTCTTAGTACAAGAAGAAAGAAAAGGGAAGCAAATACAAGTAAAATCTTACAAGATTTACAACATGAAACCCTAACCCTAGCTTCTTCTTCTTGTGGAACGCCTCTTGACCTTGGAAAATGCAACAACACTTGACTCCAAGACGCTTCAAGAACTGGTGGCGAAAACTTGTGAGAGTCGTGAGAAAACAGTGGAGAAGAGTTGTTGGAATCGCTATGAGGAAGATGACTTTAAACTCGATGTTCCCTTCGCAGCTTGAATCGATCAGTTGATCGATTCAGAGTGCCTCTATGCTCGCTGGAAAAGGCTTGAATCGATCATTCGATCGATTCAGCCTCTATCACGACTTGACGCAATTTCCAGCTCCCTAATCGATCGGCCGATCAATTGGCGGTGCTCAATCGATCGGTTGATCGATTAGGTAAGCTTCTGTGTGCGTGATTTTACTTTCCAATCGATCGATCGATCGATTGGGCCAACCTTCGATCACGCACACAACCAATCGATCGACTGATCGATTGGAGTACAACCCAATCGATTGGTTGATCGATTGACCTCCCTTGGACTTGCTTAATTCAAGTCCAAGGTTCCAAATTCCAACATCCAGTCAACCGTGACCTGTTGGAACTCCTCATGCCTAGCATCCGGTCAACCTTGACCTGCTGGGACTTCTTCACCAAGTATCCGGTCAATCCTTAGACCCACTTGACTTTTCTCCTCGTGCCAAGTGTCCGATCCTCCATGACTCACTTGGACTTCCTTCAACCAGATGTCTGGTCATCTTTGACCCATCTAGATTTCCTTGTGCCAAGTATCCGGCAACCCTTTGACCTACTTGGACTTCCCAACACCGGGTATCCGATCAACCTTGACCCATCTGGATTTCCATGTGCCAAGTATCTGGTCAACCCTTTGACCTACTTGGACTTTTCAACACTAGGTGTCCGGTCAACCTTGACCCACTTGGATTTTCATGTGCCTAGCTTCACTTACCAGGTCTTTCCACTGGTCAGCTTCACTCACAGGGACTTCCACCTGCCTGGCTTCACTCACCAGGACTTTCACCTGGCTTCATTCACCATGATTTTTCAACTGCCTAGCTTCACTCACTAGGTCTTTTACAACTATCTAGCTTCACTGATTAGGTCTTTCAATCTGCCTGACTTCACTCACCAGGACTTTCGATCTGCCTGGCTTCACTCACCAGGGCTTTCTAGTCAAGTATCCAGTTAACCTTGACTTACTTGACTCTTCTTCACATCAACTTGGTCAAATCTTGACCAAAGGGGAATTGCTCCAACAATCTCCCCAATCAGACGATTGTACCTGCAATCTCCATGTATTGTCAAACATCAAAACTCAAACATTAGGACTCAAGCTTAATTAACTCAAGCTTAGTCAAACTGGTCAACTTTGACCCAGGGGATATTGCACCAACAAAAAGATGATCCTATAATTATGGTATGTCTATCAATCATTAATTACAATCAATCACAATCTCTATAATCAAGCTAATCTAAATCAATCATAATCCCTACAAGTAAAGGAGTCTTCGAAAGTATTCAACACTTCCGCTCAAGTTGGAGCATATATGTCAATCATATCCAGCTTGTCACAAAGTTTCGAGAATTGTTTTTTCTGTCCTAGCTTCGCTGTGGACCTTTGAGGAGAGTCTAGCGAGCGGCGTTATGAAGAGAAAAGGAAATTATGCGAGGCCATGTAAACCTTGACAACAGGGCAGTCATGCACAGACGCATTTTTCAAGTCCCGTAGCATATCACCTTTATGTGTGTGTGTGTACACACACACACACATCGACCCTCACTGCGATGCCACTTCACAGCAATCCCTCACCACACCCTGCCCTCTCTCGCCACACCCTTCTGCGAATCTAGATTTTCTAGCCCTTTCCATGCCCTGCCCTCTCTCACCGTGATTTCGATCATGGGCGCCGAGCCTCCCTCCCTTGCCACGACGAAGCTAGGTTTTCCCTATACTGCAACGAAGCTAATTTTTCCCATGCGTCCCTCACTTTCCGCGACAAAGCTAGGTTTTCCCTCGCTGGATGATCCATCTCCTACTGATAAGCTAGTTAGGAGAGTAATTAAGCTTCAAATATCTATCTTGACAGTCTCCCTCGTCACCGCATTAAGTTTTGTGAGTTATACACTCTATCAAGTTCTTTCTCATTTGATGTATACATCTCAAAATCATCAAGTATATTATATACATTTACCATGAATGTATTTTTTTTTCCTTCCGAATTTGCTATAATGTAGATTGAGAAATAGAGATCAATGCTTGCTAACTTGTATTTACTATATTGTTGCATGTAAATCTACTAGTATGTGGTTGGATATTCTAATAACATCGAAATCTTTTTTTCATGAACTTTGTTGATATCTTTAGGCATATTATCCATGCTATTTAAAAAATTTAGAATCTCGGATATGTTCTCTTTGAGAATCATCATATGAATAATTTATTGTCTATACCTATTATATGTTGAGACTTATTGTACATTGAGATTTACTGTGCTAGTAATATATATATATATATATGAAAATTTTAGATTTTATACCTGACATGTTAATTTTAATAGATTTTTATTAATTGAAATATTTACTCTAACGTGATTTATAACAATTTTATCCATTAAAAAAACTTATTATCAATATAAAAATTTAATTAGTAAAATAAATAAATTTTTTATAAAAATCTATTTTAAAATTAATATTATTTTTAAATTTTTAAAAATTTATAAATCGACCTAGCTGGAAAAGAGTAAGGATGAATATTTATTTTTTAAAAAAATATTGAAAATATAAAATTATTTTTTCTTGGGCCTGAGACATAATTAACCCTTAGGTATTCAGCAACATCTTTTCCTTCTTGTCACTTCTCCCGCGAAACTAAGCCTCTGTTTGGATGGAGTGAGGTAAGGTTCATTAATGGAAGGGGATGGAAGGGGAAGGGAGGGAAAGGAAGGGAAAGTAATATATTTATCTTGTCCTTGTTTGGAAGGGAGGGAAAGTTTATGTGAGAGGAAAGAGATGGAATGAAGGTTAAATATACAAATTTACAAAAATATCCTCTTATTTTTTTAATAAATCTGCATGTAAAAAAATAAATAAATATATAATTGTAATAATTTCTCCTTAGCCTTCCTTACACCCCAATTTGGGGTGTAAGGAATTTCGCTTATTCCCGAGCATGCAAGGGGAAGTTTTACCCTTCTCTCCCCTTCCCCTTCATAGCTCACTCTCTCCCAAACAAGGGTAAAAATTCATTTTACCATGTTTACCTTTCCTTCCCCTTTACTCACCTCCTCCCAAACAGAGGGTAAAGTGTCGTTGGAAATGGAGTACGTGGATTCGCTCACCGGATTCCGTTTAGACGGTCGTCGTCCGAATGATGTGCATCTTTCTTCACTTATTCTACTCTTTCAATTTATTTATCTATTTTCTTGAAACTTCCATTGGTTTCTCCCTTTGCAGATAAGGCAAATACGTGCAGAAATTGGGGTTGTCGCAAAAGCTGATGGGTATACAATCTTATTTTCTTCTTAATTTCTTTGTCGCCAGTTTTCTAAACAAAGAAAGGAACTCGTTTCCTTCTTCAATATGCTCACTAGCTTATTTGTTCCACTTAATATCTTTAGGAATAGGTTAGCAGTGAAGTAAATGAAAGGGAAGAAATCATAGTTATAATTCACTTATAAAATCAATTCTATTCAATACCATATAGATCTTATTTTATATAATCCTAAAAATTAGAAATAAAATAAATTAAAAGTCAAATATAACCAACTAAAAGTAAATATAACCCATTAAGAAATTGATTAAACCTAATATACTAGAAATTAAATCTAAATCATTGTAAAAAAAGAAGAATTTTATATTATGCAATAGAGACATAAAGGAGGAAGAAAGCCAAATATCAAATCCGATGATGGAATAAATAGAATTTTTAATCTCCCTTAACAATGAATGAGGAGAACAAGTCTTACTTAAAATATCAATGAGGAGGGAAGCGATGGTGGCTTATAAATATTGTAATAGCAAAGTCATCTTCCATTTCTAGATGAAATTTCTTTCAAAAGCATTTGGCAACAATTTTCTATTGACGTTTCATTTCTATGCAGTGAAATAAATAACAATTTGTACAGTATCATGAATTTAAGATGAGAATCTGCATATTTTGTTATGATCAAATTCAGCTTCTGCCTGTATTATTATGCTATTTAAGGGAATATTCCATTATTTTACATATTTTTGGATGTCACAACTATTCCAAACATATATTATTTTTTAAAACATATTTTTAGTTTTTTATCTAGACTTTATGATTCATAACTCATAAGTTGATGCACATCATGATTTGCAAGTTTGCCAAAATAATTCATGATATAAAGCTCATTTCGACAACCATGGAATTCCTTGACTAAAAAGATCCAGAAAGTTCAAACAATATCTTATTTTGATGCTTTCTAACAAAATAGATAATTCTTGCTTTATGCTTAGTATAGTATTTACCTGCAAAATTGTTGGGATTTTCGGGCCGTAAAAATCGCTTTTTGTGTTGCGGAAACCCCGAATCCCATGCCACCGGATCCGTGCGAAGTTATAAAATTTCGTAAAAACTTCGTGTACATGTTTTCTAGCCTAGATCTACACTAGATCTACAAGGAAGAGACTTATACCTTTGTAGCGAAGCCCTTCGCGTATCCCGCTCGTCCAAGGTTCGCCGGATCTCAAGGTTGTCAAGTGTACAACCCTCTATGTGTATCCACACGAACAAATCGATGGAGAGAACCTCTAAAGATGTGCTAGCAACCTTAGAGGATCAGCAATGGTGGAGGAGAGGGAGAGAAGAAAGGTAGAGAGGAAGAAGAAGGAGGTTACACACACAAAATGAAACTCCCACAATGACATAAAGTGGTCGACCACATTGAAATGAGGTTATATACCTCCATGGGATATCAAGAGTCACAACTCTTGATCTCCCTCATGATGTGGCACACACATAAGCCAACCTTGATGATGTGAAACATCATCATTGGCCCACTTAATGCCAACTCACAAATGAGGTGGCAATGGTCAAGTCAAACTTGACCTTTCATCTTCCTCTCAAGTCAAGTCAAACTTGACCACTTCTCTCTCATGGCTGATCAAATCTAACCATTGGTTCAAGTCAATTTTAATTTAATGAATCTCTATTCATTGAATTAAATTGGCTCAATGAGTCTAAGTCCAAATTAAACTCATTTAACACATGAACCAAATTGAGTCCAACTCAATTAGTTTACTTTGGATTACTCTTAATCTAATTTGGTTCATCGCATGAACCTAATCCTCTTGGTTCATCAAATGAACCTAATCTCCATCTAATTTCCCTTTGTTTATGACCCTATAGGTTCTTGTAACGTTGGCAATGCTCCTAAACCCTTTTAGAAGTATAAGTAATGAGCGGTATCTAGCAACACATCATTACTACCCAAGTTACAAGAATGTTGAGATCCAACATCACCTTGTGACTACTAATTGTGACTCTTCACAATATATGACAAGTGTCCTTCTATCCTTGACATCTAGATTGATCAATATGAGGTATAGACCGTGTCATCCTCTAATCAATCTAAATCTTGAATCCCAAGTAAACTCACTCAATCAAATGAGCTCAACATCTCATATTGACTCATTTGGGCATGGTCATGCACTTAGTGGTCTCACTCTATCAAGAATAATGATGTCACTCCCATCATACAGGAGGGATAGATCCAATCTACATCACTCACATCCCTCCGCATAATTTGTTGCATATCCAGTAATCGCCTTTATAGTCCACCCAGTTACGGGTGACGTTTGACGAAGCCAAAGTATGTAACTCCTTATGTAGGGAACCATGATGACTTCAGGTCCAAGGACTAATAGTCATACTAATAGCCACATGAGAAAGTATATGACACTCATATAACGATCCATGATACTTTCTCATGGCGGGTCATTCAGTATACATTCTCCAATGTATACCCATGTGTCAACTTGATATCTCCATATCCATGACTTGTGAGATCAAGTCATCGAGTTGACCTACATGCTAGTCTCGTCGTATTGACATTGTCCCTGAATGTTAATACTTGACTAGGAATGATTAAGAGTAGTGTTCCCTATATCATCTCACTATCGATTCAACCAATCGATTGATATAGGTAAGAACCTTCTACTCAAGGACGCTATTATACTTAGTTATTTGGCACCAATACAAGTAAGCATAATAACCATAAACAAATGCCTTTATATACATAAGAAATATGATATAATGAGTCCATACAACAATCATCAAATGATTGGCTCTAGGACTCTAACTAACAAAAATTTCATGTGCTGCTCAGCCATGCCGTCCATGAAGCTAGAGATTCATTTATTCCGTGTGCCTTATAGTAAACATTAGTGAAAAGGTTAGTGCTTATGAAGTGAGAATGAAGAGAATGGTGATTATGAGGAACCTAATGATGTTTATGATTATGGGTGATATTAATCAGTTAACCACTACATATTGTGCCTAATATCTAGTGAAGAAATTTAGCTCTGATTTTAATTATGACCTGTTAGGCACTTGCATACCACAAATATACCTTGTGGCATATCACTTGAATACCGAATACGTTTTCTACTATTTTTTATTTGATTTGTCTCAGATCTGCCCTTTTTGAGATGGGAAACACCAAAGTCATTGCTGCTGTTTATCGGCCAACAGAGGTTAGATATTTATATTTACTTGTTCAGGTTGTTACTATATTCTCTTTGTTAAAATAGTTTTTTGGGCTCCAGTGACATTTTAGCTTCTTTGCTGATATTATTTCCAATGTCAAGACTCAAGACTTAATTTTGTATTCTGTAACATGATTTAGGTCCAAAATAAGGGCCAACAGATTAATAACCAAGCATTAGTGAGTTTACTGTCTCTTTCTGTTCTGTTGTTGCAACAATGTTTTACTAGTATATTTTCTTACATCTTATGTTTCCTCGGGATATTTTTAGGTGCGCTGTGAGTATAGCATGGCTAATTTCAGCACAAGGGATCTACAAGAAGACCAAAGGGGGACAGGTAATTTTACCAACTCACTCGAGTGTTCCTTGCCTTTTACATTGAAAAATTGCTTTTATTTGCATGGTTACAAGAAAGATATTTTGTGCCTTGACTGCCTTCCAAGGCTATGGAATAATGACCTTTGACAGTGTTCATGTTCAAAGTCTTGCTTGTTTAAGAATTTTAATTTGAGTTTCAGCATAACCAATTATGGACTTATCTCTTTTTTCGCTTATTAAATTGGATGAGATGGCAATAATATCTTGCTTATTTTTAATTCTCATATTGAAACTTGTTGGAACTACTACAATTTTTTTGCTTTGTGCTAAATAAAAACATTTCAAATCTTTTAAGGACAGACGCTGTACAGAAATATCTTTAGTAATTTGCCAGACAATGGAAGCATGTATTCTAGTACATTTGATGCCATGCTCCCAGGTTAACATTTGGAGTTCCATTTGCATATTCTTGGTTTCTTTAATTAATGTTTCCTTCAATTTTCTTATTGCAGATTGATATTTTTGTACAAGTTCTTCAAGCAGATGGAGGTAGCATCTCTTTCAATCATGTACTTAAATGCATTTATGAGTATTTTAAATTGTACCTTTCTTTCTAATATGTATTCACCTTTTCATCTTTAACTTGCCCATTATTTTCAATGTTCCATGATACTTTAGAAACTCGATCAGCTTGTATCAATGCTGCAACTTTAACACTTGCTGATGCTTGCTTTCCTATGCGTGATATTGTCACCTCCTGCAGTGCTGGATATCTTTCTTCCACACCCTTGCTGCGTGCCACAATTTTCTTTGCTTCTGAACAACTTCCTTTTCCTCTTTGAAGTTTTATATTCTAGTCTCACTATCAATTTATTATTGTTGGCAGATCTAAACTATGTAGAGGATAGTGCAAGAGGTCCAGATGTCACTGTAGGGATTCTAGCAAAGATGGATAAAGTAACTCTTCTTCAAGTATCGTCACAAATAGAGCATTTCTAGATACAAGTTGCTGAACATGCCATATTATCTCTGTTGTTTCTCAGTTATATTAATCTTAGGAAATATTTATCTCATCTATTGAACAATTTGTATTAGCATTTCATGTTGAAAAGTAAATAAAACCATAGGTAACACATATAAGGTCCCATGTGAACATTAGATTTGTGAACAATAGGAAAAAAAATCAGATTCTGTAAGAAATGTTTAGGCCTCACTCAACACAATCGATTCGACATGTCAAAGAACTCGAAGAGTTTGAGCTTTTGTCCAGCTCTACGACTGAGCTCTAACATAATAACATCAACAGCAACAAGCCATGTTAGTTTCCGGATACTGTTTTATCCCAACATTTGACTTATGCAATGATTATCACTAATAATGTTTAGATCATTTAAGGTACTTTTGTTTATATGATAACTTGAGTTTTATTTTTCATCTCCTTGATTCCCTTGAACCCCCACATCCTTTAAAACTAGATGTTTTAATTTGTGTGACTATAGCATCTATTATCATCTTTGAATATGCCTATATCTATAGCTATGCTCAGTCTTGATACTGACCACAAAACTCTTGCTAATCTTAACTATAGCTATGCTCATACCCGTAAATAGCTCAAAACGCGCCCAATAAAATTAGGTTCTTGTGCAAGTTTACTGAACAAATACCAATGATTTTAGGGGTAAAAAAAGATTTAAGAGCTGGTTATGAGTTTGCTTAGTATTTACTTATACTATAATGCTCATAAAAATCCTTAAAGTGTATATTGAAGAAGCATAATTTTCTTTTTAATCTAACAAAGTCGAAACAAGCATATGCATTATTTACAAGGGAGTTATGTTCAAAGTTCTAACTACTTATGAAGCAGTGTTCAAGTTAATTATGAATAATGTTTGCATTTTTCTTTTGATGAGGTTCCTAGAAGGGTAGAACCTTAATGAGAATTTACCTATGTTTGTATTTGGCTTATTTGAGTTTAGTCATTCCCAGTTGTTTGATTGGTACGCCTATCCAAAATGAAGAGTAATGCTTTACATTTGTTCTATACTTTTTTTTTCAGTTTTTATATTTGGCTAATTCTCATTTTGGGAAAATTTCAGATGGGTTCAAAACTACCTATCGACATTTTTGAAAATGTTATGCAACTTGCAATAGAAGGATGCAAAGCGATAGCTCAGTACATACGGGAAGTAAGAAATGATTCGATCAATTAGATGATTTCATGCATTCAAGATTTAGCTTCTAGTAATTACTCACTGTTCATGCAATTTTATGTTGGTTTTTTTTTAATGTTTTAGAAGATTCCTCGTAGAGTTTATTCATCTGGGTATTATTAATGCTTTAGGTAATACATGTAGCTTGGTGAGTTTTAAATTCCCAAAGCATGAGAATTGTTGGCTATGTTGTAAAATTTATGTTCCCCGCCCCTTAACTTCTAGTTAATGTTGTATGTCAATCATTCCTTATGTTTTATTCAATTTATGTTTAATGTGTGCACCTTTTTTATGGGTTGCTTGGTTGCAGGTTTTATTAGAGAATACAAAGCTATTGGAGAGTCGCAAAGGTCTATGAGGAGGTACCGTCAGTCAAAAGATTAATTTCCCCCTCTTTTCTTTCTCAGTTACAATTAATTATGGGGATTTCCCACGAGGCACCTCTTTCAATTATTCTCATAGGACACCCACACTTTGTTTCTGACCAAAGGGCACTCCTTTTCTTATATCTTTTTGTTTCTCCCCTAAATGATTTAATTTTTTGATGGACAAAATAAACTCCCAATGAGAAATTTTCTTTCTTGAAAGGATGAGGAATTCAAATTTAAATCTCAATTTGCCTTTGTGTTCATCTGGTCCAAATCTGAGTTCCTTCAGGCGTCCATGCCAATTTCCCTTGTTCTTGTAAAAGAGAATGAAGTAGTTTAATCTGCCTCAAACAGCTCTTTGAGCACTAGTGTAGGATGACCTTTTTACTCTTTTTTCCACCCAGTTGTTTGTACGTAATTCGTTGTACATTGCAACAGCCTCCATTCATCATTCTAAACTTTTATGCTGAGTAAGTACTGAAGTTGTTTGTTGGCAATTTCTATTACCAGATTATCGTTGGCGAGCTCTCCCTTCTACGACGTATGGTCAAGCTGCAATTTGATTTACTAGACGCGCAATGTGCTTCCAACTGTAAAAGGGTTTTACATTTCAAACACTGTAATTTTGAGCGAAAAACTGAATTTGTAGCAAGTCCCTCCCATTGTGAATTAGTTATCCACATGATTTGAATGGGGTGGGAAAAACTACAAAACTATGTTTTTCCATACTTGAAACCTTTGAAGTAACAATTGATTCTTCCTCGATGCACAAACGATCATCTTTTTAGTTGGTATTACATTTGGTTATACCCATAGAAAAGTGAATAAGCATCTTTAAGTTGATTTCTTGCTATCGCTCCCCTCTCCCGAATTTATGTGCTAAGTGTTACCTGGTATATGCTGCGCCATACTTCGTAGTTCATATGCTACTGAAAGCGATGCAGACCCTGGTATATGTTGTGTCATACTTCATAGTTCATATGTCATCGTTTAACCATAAAAGAAAAAACAAGTCGCTATAGGCAAAAGAAACTAGAAGACAAGCCATCATAATGAATCCGATAACAAGAAAATAAACGATCATCTTTCATAAATACCATTAACTTGCCTATAAGCATATAGCTTCAAATGCAGTGAGAAAACAAGAACAAAGGAAAAACTTTCTCATAATTGCTGATAAATGAGCTACATGGCCAGCGTAGAGATACCTACTATTGACTATTCTATTTTTCATTTCAGGACCCACTACTATCCTTAGAGATTGTAGATTATCAACAATCCCATACATGGCCATCATCTCACTACGATAAAGCTTGTATCCATCCAATGTTTGTGGCCCTTGCCGTCACCAAATTCATCGCTTCTTATATATGCAAGGTTTCAATTCAGGCCATTCAATGCTTTTGACTTTGGTACTTTTTTCCTGTAAAACAATATTGGCAACTCCAGCCAAACCTATTATGAAATATGTAAATTCTTGGATACCTGACTAAAGCAACTGTGAGATGAAATCTTACCGTTTTCTTGAAGTAGAACATAACAAACATCTTATTAGAAAAATCCTGAAAACCAATTAATTTAGCATTAGCAACATAGCAAAAAGCAGGTTTCTCTCACTCATGAGAGCATTGGCAAGGATAACCATTCAGTTTGTCTAGTTAGATTGTGCTCGCTGCAAATAGAGAGTTTTAGATGGCTGAATGAACTAACCTTTGAAAGCAAAGACAAACCAAGTTGTTCAATGGCTTCGCAAAACTCATCAGGATTAGCTCCACCATTGTTAGGATCAAACCTACTCCGCACTTCAGCTATTAGAAGCCAGCCACTGCACCATGGCATGAGTAGCTAATCTATTAAAATACATTTAGAAAAGAACATGAACGTTGAATTAAGAACAAAATTGAATGGCTAACCTGGGCTTTAGAACTCGTTTAGCTTCCAGCAAATAGTTATGATAGTTGGTTCCCATCAAAGACAAACAGAAAACTGCTACATCTATGGAGGTTGACTCCAGTGGTGTCTACCCATAAAAATGCCCACAGTTACATGTTAGCCATGTTAATATCAGGTATGAATATTTACTATGGGTCATAATTGTGTTAAAAGTAATGCATGTGATCAAGAGCATCTAGAAGTCCGGGTGTCAACATTGATATTGGGAGCATGGACCAAAGGGTGCAACTGCATATCTAGCTTGTACTCACAGAAGTTTGATGATGATTTTATACATTAAATGAAAAAAATATAGTAGAATGCATTGCAACTCATCTGTCTGACATTAAGAGGGGTGGCAATTACAGTCAGTATTTTACATGTCAACTTCAAAGGAAATAATTAAACGATCAACTGTACAACTATCAATGCAGAATAAACAAAGCAACAGAAATGATCTTGTGTATCCTTTGTAAATTTCCTCTGTTATTTGAAAAAGGCATAAAATGCATATGTTGACTGTGTGATATCTACTTAGGTCATGTTATTCATTAGTATGATGCTTGTGGATATTTTCTAACGCATTGTCACCATGTAGGGCACCGCCTGGTACATGGAAGATCACCCTCGTGACATTTGTCCACGAACATATGAACATATTGAGTCATTGACCCCCACTGCAGACTGCCACCATCTTAAGAGTTTGGAATAAATAGAAAGTTGGAGACAATAGTATAGATTGAAAATTTCATTACCTCTTCCCTATTCCTCACCCAAATAATCAAGGTTTTATCCCTTATTGCTCCTCCTCTCCCTCCTTTTCACCCTCTCCTTTCTCTTCAATCTCCCTCTCTCCAAGACTCCAAGTAAACATAGCCTAAGTCACAATAACAGAAGCATAAATCTCAAATCACCGTAACAGAACCATGAATCTCTAGTCTGAATTCAGCCAACATTTTCAATCCCTTATTAGTCAGTGCTTACTTCACCAAGGAAGAGGTTCACACCATTAACTGATACAAATGAAAATATAAACAAAAATAATTAGAAAATAGCAATCTGGGTGGGAGCTGGCAAGTGGCAACTGATCCTCATGTATAGGCGAGCAGGTTTAAATAGTTCATGATAGAATTTTTCTTTACCAAAATTCCTTTTCTTTTGTTTTTTTTTTAAATAAAGGCTGAACTAGATCTGACCAGGGACTCATTTTGGGTAGAAACAAAAGAAACTAGTGATTTGATTTTGAAACACTGATTGTCGCTACTTTCATTTGAATTTGGAGTACTAGGAAGTAATTAAACATCAAGACAAGTCATTTTAACATTATGCAACAGAAGCCAGTAATATATGAATATAGTTAATTAGAACTTATCAAGAACAATGGATCTGGTGTTTAAAGGACATATCAGAAGAAGAATAGCTAGAAAGAAATCAAAGTTTAGATCTTTATAAACATAGACAAAAACAAAGAAAAATAAGTAAAATGCAATATCATGTTAAGGAAAATAATCAATAATGAAATCATTACAAAGAAAAGAGGTAGTGCATACGTGAGCCATATCACAGGCAATTACTGATGGGTCATTGGAAACAAGGTCAATGGAGAAGACCTTATTCTTCACATTTCTTGCTAGTGTTGCATTCCCTAGAGTATGATTTAAATGATTAATGCAAATAAGGTTAATGTTGTCACTTGAATATAGAAATAATATTCAACCCAAAGTGAATTTCAAAGTATCCTCACCACAACCAAAATCAGCAACTGTCAAAGAAGAACTATGACTCTTTAGCCATTTAATGATCGTGTTAACTGGTTGTTGTGGCCAATGCAACATTTGCTCTTGGTATCCTGCATGATACTAACGAGTGAAGCATAAGTCACAACAGAATATGTGATACTTCATGTCATAATCTAGTCCTGAAACGAATTTTTTGCTTGCTGATGTAATATAAAAGGGTAAATTGGATATGGAAGGAAAATAAAGATAAAGGAGGTAAAGCATGCTCTCAAATCAACTAGGTTTATACTAAGGCTTCTTCCATACTCTGCTCATTAGTTAACTTTCTATTTCAAAACATCAGACAAATTTCCTCAACATTACTGGTTATGATAATGGGCATCGAAAATGCAGCAGTTTATAAGCAGCCTCAGCAAGTCTAATCAGACAGTCTTGGAGAGAAAAAAAAAACAAGACATACAAATGAAAAAGTAGAATTACCACATTAAATAGTTGTGGATCATCCTTGAATAAGTTGAATGCCTCGGTACCATTGCAAGTGTATAATTTCTCATTTAGCATTCTGAAATGGCCTCCTGATAACCTCATTCTCATCTACAGATCAGTTAGAACATTGTGGCTGTGAGGAAAAACAAATATGTAACGACTTGAAATATAGAAACGAGAAGGCAAAGAGTCCGAAGGTTAAGAAAAAAAGACCCTATTCCCAATCCCCGCCCCGCCTCTGATAAGAAAGTTGCCAGATCTCCGACACCGGAGCCAGGCTTAGATTCAGAACTGGTTCTTGGCAGCTTAGTAAGTGCAGGCCAGGCAGGAGAACTCTTACAACTCAACAGAGGCGCGAATCCATTAAATTAAGATAAGATCTGTTTAGCTGAGAAAGCCTTATCTGTTCAAGACCAAACGTGAGGTTCTGAGAAGAACGAATGCTCTTCCACCACCTTCAATATCGAGGAGCTAATCCGTGAGGCCTTGAGGGAGTGTCTTCCCCGTCCTACCTCTGCTACGCTATCGCTTGCTCCCACTCCTCGCCACTAACTCCTTCTTGCTCTATCCTTATATATAATCTATCCTTAAAATTCTTTCTCTTATAATAAAATAAAGAAGGCTCTGAAAGAGTGAAGAGAAGGAGCGAACGTGTGCGACAACTATATGTAGCAGTCGCAGTGCCCCAGAGAGAATGTTGATCAGGGACGGGGGACGATGCCTCAAGCGTCTGATCAGATCGCCTATCGCACTCATTTGCCTCGCGACATGGACTCTCCCCTCTCACAAGGCCAAAAAAAGAATCTTGTGAAAAGAAAACACAGACCACGAAATGAAGAAAAGGGATCAAGGAACAAAGGTGCGATTTTTTGAAATCCTACACAAAATTCCTCGGTGCCAGAGAGTGATGCGCCTAATTACCTTCTCAAGGAAACCAGGTTGCGACTTGGAGTTGGATGAAGGTTCAACCTTTCTCCTCTTAGGATGGGGCGACGGCGAGGAAGACTCCGCCTTGCCACGCTGCGCCTTTAGGGTTGGCAACTCCGAGCTCTTGCGGGTTTGGGGCCTTCGCCCCTTCCGCTTCTTCCGGGATGCATGGGGTCTAGCATCCATCGTCTTCGAGGTGCAAATTACCACCAATAAAGACGATGGAAAATAGCCGCAGGACGAATCAGGAAGCTAGACGGCATCTCACCATAAACCCTACCCTAATGGATGAACTTTGTGCAATTTAGCCAAGAAATTCCTTATTTTTCTTTTAAAGTCCCTTGGACAAAAATACTCTAACCACAGCACCCAGCACCCATGAAGACAACGATTCCTAAATCCTTAACTTTAATTTTAAAACCATCAGTTCATTCATGGTTCCTGATTCGAAAATATTATATTTAAAAAAATAAAATTATAAATTCATATAATTATTTATGATTATTAAAAATAATCATATAGCAAAAAATTTATTTATTATTTATTAAATAATCAATTAAAAATTATACATATGATAATTTTAATATTTAATTATATTCTCACTAAAATATAATAAAATGGTAAGACGAAAATAATAATGTGAATTATTTATCCAATGATGGTCACAAATGGAACAATGCATATCAAGTGCGTAGAGATTTAGCGGAAAGTGCACGTAGAGCTCATGACTCTGAAATAATTGAGTTGAGATGTAATTAACTTAAACATTAAATTGATTTGATGGAAGCAGGTTTCTAATAATAATAGTAAAAGGTAAAATTTATCAAACATAGTGATTCTACATAGTCAATTTCACAATCATCTATGAAGAGATAAATTAGAAAACTATAATTGACTAGCACAAAAGAGGATTTTTTTTCTCAACTTTACAAAGATAGAACGAAAGTTTCTAACAAGGTGGATCAAAAGGTGGTCGGTTAATAATGTTACTAAAGATCCAAGAATTTAGAAATTCTTAGCCTAGTATACTTTAGCGTTGTTGCAAACTTGAAAATAAAAATCTTTTAGTAAAATTTTCAAAAGTTTAGTTGATGTTAGGTCATTATTTTTTTCGATAAATTTTATTCAATTAAATCTAGAAAAAAATTATGTACATTAATACAACTTAACTATTAGATTTTAGAGAGATGGGCTAATGATAATCTCTTGCAGAACAAAATGCAACAAATATATAAATATTAGCTAGATAAAAAGAGTAATTACTAAGATATATAAAAAAATTAAATTTTCAATAGAGAAACAGAACTATTGGGTTGGATTTAATAAGAAGTTCAGATAAATTAATTATGATCAAACTTGTCTTCAACTATTATGAGTATTTTTATCAATCTCACACAACAATTAAAGCATGGCCAAAATACTTTGAAACAACTTCACAACTTGAATGTAAAGATTAAGGCCAAAAACATCAAAGGCAAGAAGTGCCACCAAGCCACCTCTCAATAGCCACCAGTGCCTCATGGGGCATGTACTCAGTCACAATGTGGTTGCCACCCTGTTCATGACAAGGATTAAAACATTATTCATATTTCTTATTTATTTTAATTTGCATGTTCATGGAAAAATCTCAAAGAGATCAAGATTTCTCACCCTGAATGTAGCGAAGCAAAGGTTGTTTTCAAATTCTACAACATACCTATTCCAAGAACAAAATGAGAACAAGATGAACAAGTTATTGAAATTGATTTTGGTTTATTAAAGAAAACTGACTGGCTTACCCAGCAATGCTGCCATCAACCATCCAAGGATGTCATTTGTTGATAACAGAGTAGTTGAATGATTTCTGCCATTGGAGTTGTCCAGTATATGGAAGCACCAGGTCATGATCTCCACTGAAAAGGATAAAAACAAAGAACAACCTCTTTAAATCACCAAAATTATTCATCTCAAGTGATTCAAGTTTATGATGTGATTATTTGTAAATGAACCCTTTGTATCCTTTCTTTATTAGGTTCAAATGATACTCCATGGTACTCGAGAATTTTCATTGATTAAGAATTTGACTTTTAAATTAAACGAACAAGAGAGTGAGAAGATTACTTTTTCTGTGGTTTGAGATGCTATTTGTTTGAAATATGCCTAGAGTTTAGAATTACATGAGATTTACATGTAGCCCATCCATTATTCAAATTGGACTACTTTACTATTGAAGAGTTTGTTGAGCTTAGCAACATTCAACATCAAACTCAACTTTCGAATTGTTTGGCCTCTCCCTATCCATCTTCCTCAGTTGCCTCTACCCACCCATCACTTCCATCCCCTTTATTGGTCAGCTCCAACCTTCACAAATCCATTGAATCTACCAGCTTACCGCATAGAGGAGAGCTAAATCGAACAAGCAAATTCTAGATCCTATCCTCTTTTCTCACTATTGGCTTTGTTCATCCCTTAGCGGAGACACAACCCACTTACCACCTTCACACTCCCATTCAAACCATATCATCTTCCATTGTTGTCCCAAAGCAAAGCTGATTTCTTGTAACATTTTGCAAGAAATCTAATAACAGAGGCAAAATCAAATATAAGGAAACTGAGCTACAAATTCAAAATGAAAAACAAGGAAATGTTAATATAAATTACTCACAAGATAGTTGAGTAATATTGTCACAAGACATAAATGATACATCCATCATTCCCCAAACATGATAACTGAAAGGGTGATGAAATTCTTTCATCCCCAAACAACAAAAATAAGAGACATATACTGAAAATGAAAAGAGCTGTACCACTCCAAATGAGTTTGTTTCTTTCTTACAGAAAAAGTTACTTTTATTGTTGTTGAAAACAACGTCAATACATTCATTGATGTAATTAATCAATTAATATTTAATTCCAATTGAAACATTGCATGCAATTTTTAATATAAATATTTTATTGATAAATCAACACAAAATTTTTGAAAGAAAAAAAAAGATGCTGGACAGGAACAAATAAGTTGCTCTCTGGCCAAAATGTGATCAGTGACTATCAATAGCTTTTTCAAGCTGTAGAAGATGCATTGCAATTTTCAGGCATAGAAATCGGACTTCAACCAAAATCATTTCCAGCCAAAAGCTTAGCATCCCAAAAGCTGATCCTTCGCATGTTATTCTCTTGGAATCTGTGAATGCTTCCGATGCAACTTTGCTGATGATGAAATATGTTTCTAGGGAGGATCCTTGAAGCTGGCCAAAAAAAATATCCATGTAAAAGGATTGTTAATGAATCATGTGGGAAACAGAGAACAAAGAGGCATGCATGGAAGCTATTGATGAAAACTATCAAGGGAAGTTGTCCATCAGATCTACTGACAACACTCTCAGCTATCATCAGAGCATCCTGACTGATACTCAGTGATATGCTTACAACATTTTCGGGGACCAATGTGAGAACAAGGAAAGAAGTAACAACTACGAGATATTCAAGGTGATAATAGAAAAAATAAATTTAGCAGGTGAAAAATAAAGAGTACAAAAAAAAACATCAAGTGACATGCCTGATTGCTGAATATAATCTTAATACAACTTTTCTTTGAATGTGACTAAGCTTGAAACAAATGCATGATATACGATGAGGTCGATATATAACTTATCAGGGTACGATTGACAGATCTTAAACAGTCATTAGTCTTCAATATTAGTAAAATTACACGTGGTAGTCTCCTAAGCAGCTCTGATATTTGAGGAAAATACTGAGCAACATACATCTGGATAAGAAATAAAGAAAATAAGTTAGGGCACATATTTTGTAAAGCTTCTTACATCGTGTAACCAACAAAAATCCCATTTTTTGACTGTCACCAAAAAAATAACACACAACCTTAATTCTACAAGATACTTAAGCTTAGACAGAGTAGAAACATTCTGAGACAAGAGAAACGGACTACACAACAATGATCAGAGATAACGTGTCTGAATATGGAACACAAGTTTAAATAACAACACACTAATTTCGAACACCACCACTAATCAATCTCTCACCACCACCTATCATGCTGCTAACACTAAACTACATGATTCAATTTCACCTAGGAAGTTGACACTACTACAACACCACTGGTCAAAAAAGTTGCTAGCAGTACTTGAAAAAGAGTTGATAATACTGTGCAATTGAATTAATTCACAAGTTCAAGAACTTCCATAAATAAATTTAAAAACAGACTTCTTCATATTAGACACCTCACTACCTCAGGTCACTAGCTCATGTTAAAACCACATCAGACTCGGGCAAGTAGAAAAGAAAAATAAATGTTTGTCTTATTTCTCCTCCAGTTCTAGTTACTTTCTCATTTTAAATTCCATTCCCTTTATTTGATTTTGTCGTTTTCCCTTCTCTCTTGTATGCTCATTTTACTAATTTTAGATGAAATTATAATCAAAGGTCTAAAGTCTAATTCTGAGTTGGGGTATCAGTATCCAGTTTGGAACTAGCCACATTGATGTCATGTTGGTCATGTCAATCCCAGTTTTGATCCCTATACGGTAAAATACGATACCTAAATAATAATAATTAAATAATAAGGTTATTTGAGAAAATAATCTTACTGGAATTTTTAAAAAATTTTTGAAAATTTTTCGAAACTCGTATGACATATATTAATAGGATTAATTATTGGATTAAGGGAAAGCTTGTTTAAGTTATCATATTTGAACAAGGAAATATTTAATTTCTTTAAATATTTCTTTTCTTTTTCTTTTTCTTTCCCCGTGCCCTAACCCATTCCCACACCGATTTCTTTCCCTTCCTCCCCTCGCCGTTTCTCTTCCTCTGCAGGTTCTTCTTCCCCGAGCCACTTCGTCTTCCCCAAACCAACGGCGCCAACCCGACGCGACTCTTCTTCTCCTCGCTAATAAAGCCATCGGCCAAGGGAAGCCCCGAAGCCCTAGCGTCATCTCCCTTCTCACCCGATCCCCGCTGACCTCCTCTCCGACTCCACAGCTTGACGCCACAAGGGGATCATGTCGGCCCCGTTCAACCCACCGCCAACCAGGTCATCCTTTGCCACGATCGCCTGATTCTTCTCGGTGGTTGCCTTTATTCCCCCACTTCTCCTCCTTTCCTGTCCGAGTCATCTCTCGCACAGGGGAGTCAACAGCCGAGGGCAAGGGGGGCCTCGATTAGCCACCGTTGCTACTATCGCCACGGACCAACCCTTCATCGCCACCCTATCGCTATCACCGGTCGTTGCCCTTTTCTATCTTCGATCCACTGCTGCTTATCGTCGGAGGCGCTGCCACCGGCTGTTGTGGGAGACGCCATCACACACTCACCCTCTCCACCGGTCACAAGGTGTGCTCTGCTGCCTTGCTGCCATATTAGAGGTAATCACTAACCTTCGCAACTGATTTTAAGTGTTTAAGTTGTTAGATATCTGATTTGGGGCATCTGTTTGGGTGGTCATCAGCGTCATCCAGCTCCGATCACCAGTTTCTAGCAAGTATAGTTGTGTTCTATGGAGTTGGAGTTGTTAACAGTGTTAGCAAGAACTGTTATATTGAGGTAAATACATTGAATTAAGTATGGATTCGATTACATGGTTAAAGGATAGATTCATATTTGGGTGAGTTTAGGTTGATTTATGTATAGACTTAAATCTAATTGAATAGTGGAATAATTAGAGTTAATGGAGCTAACCCTAGTTGATCAATGGATTAGATTTAGTTGGGAATTTGATTTAGCTAATTAATTTATATGTAATTAGCTAAATCTGTATATCATGTATTACAGGATTTTTATTCGAGATGACATCTCGATGTGAGATCTATTTCGGATACGTTCTCCATTTTTGAGACGGGTACCTTTGACTTATCTTTTTGATATTGTCATTCTGATATGCTTAGTGAGTTATAACTAGTAGTAATAGTTATGCTTATATCTGCTTGGTATGTCACTACTTGATACCGTAGTTTATCATATTGTTGTCTGTGATACATTTATGCTTATGCCCTTTTAATTCTTGCATTGTGTACTTATGTAGTGACATACAATGCATATCAGATACAAGTTTAGCTACTAGATATATTTGACATGTGTACCTAATTTATTACCTGGCATGTGTACATATGTTTATTACTTGGCATGTGTACCTAGATCATTGATATGGACTTGATTTTCCTTTTGGTACACATTATGAGGAGGTTTATATTTTCAGGAGTTACATGCTTAGTGTCCTGCATCATTTTGCATGATTGCATGCTGAGCGATTGTCGACTCCATTATTGTTGAGCACATCGCCAGTTAGTCAGTTACATGATCTGCACACACAACCACTCATGGGTTAATAGTATATCAGGCAGGGTGTGTGTAGTTTGCTCTGTCAAGGCTCCGCTGGTCCGCTCATGGGTAGTGTGACTACAACGTGGTAGCGGGTAGGGATCCCTCCTCTTGACTATGCCACAGGGAGATGAGAGCTTTGGCTCCTCCACTCTGTTTGGGGTAGGAGGATAGGTGTACTCCGACAGCATTCTGTCCACTCAGGAGTAGTGATGGCAGAGTACACAGTTGTCATAGTCCTACCCAATCGGTCTCACCATCGCGAGTGAGATAGTTGACTAGCATCAGGGGTGACCATGTCATTTGCATCATATGCATGGATTTCATTTATTGCTTGTGATTGTTGCATATTGGATGCTCCATTTTTTTTTGTAGTTGCATATGATTGACATGCATATAGGAGACATGCGATATTTTGTCTGACAACCCTATATCCGGATAGGAAGTCCTGGTGAGTACAGCTTCTTTGTTTGTTCAGTTCTTCATATTTCCTGTTATTGATCAGGAGACTGTACTCCATGATTATTACTGATAACTATATCTTGTTATGCATGTCAACTTAATACCCGCTGAGTTCATTGAACTCACCCCGTTGTTTTATTTTCCTATTTTAGGTTGAAACTGTCAGGAGGTTTCAGTCGTGATCCGGTAGTAAGAGTGGCCCCCCCCCCTTTTTCTTGCAAAGTCAACGCCAAGTGGAAGTCACCGGAACAGCCGCCCACCCAGAGGAGAGTGTGGTCCGACCGGACGGACGGCCGTAGACGGCCGGTCCGATTGGACTGCCGGCCGGCCGATGGAATCGAGTACCCGGAAGGGTCCGGTCGACTCGCACTTATAGTTGGGAGGCACCCTGTCAAATCGGGGTTCCGACGCTCAGTTAAAAAGGTCATGGACCGAGCTGACCTTTTGACCGACCGCAGTCATAAAGCACCCCTGTTTGTTAGTCTCCACAAAGCATCAGTAAACCACTGCGGATGTCCGGTCGGATGTTTAGGTATCTGTCCGCTCGGACTACAAGTTTGGAGCAAAGGAAAAGGCCAGAGGATTTCTTTCTTTGACAACCTGTAGGTTTCACGTGTGTGCCATGCTCCAAATCTTGTGACAGGGGATTCTGCTGTCCCATCGAGGGCATGCTTTGACTGTAGCGATATGGGTGTAAACTTTCCGACCCACGTACCTAGGAAAGGACAGGTAAGCTTTCGAGCGATACCTAGGATAGGACGGAGGACACTTATACACCTTGATGCGCGTGCCCAAACCTTTCATGACTCTATATAAAGAACCTCGGGTTTCACCGAGCGGAGGATTACAGTGCGTACTCGAGACTTTGGGAGCCACCTTGTTCATCGTAATTTACGACTTGGCGTCGGAGGGTCGTCGCCGGGAACTCCCTTCCCGACTTCTGTGTAGGTTAGCCGGAGCATCGCGCCAGATCGGAGATATACATCGGCGAGCAGGGCGCCATGTGCCCCGTCTGATTTACGGTTCGAGCAGGATCAAATGGCGCCGTGGGAACGCACTGCATTCGAACAAGAGCAATGGGCGGTGGGACGACAACACACGGTGGCGCTTTCAAGAGAAGAACTCAAGCTCGGTCGAGATGAGGGTTGCCAAACTAGTGGAGCAAAGACAAAAAACATCAGCCGAGCGGCCGGAGCAACAAGCAACATCTGGGTCTGGCGGCCGAGCACCTCCACCACCGCCGCATTCCATCGGGCCTTATTTCGCACCCCCACTAGCTCGAAGAGATAGAGGCTCTTCTTGACGAAATTCAAGGCGGGATGACGAAAAGGAACCTCGAACGGACTCATCTCCCGGGCGGATCAATCGCCAATTCTGGAGGCTATTCTACGAGACCCTCTACCAAGCACTACGTGCCTCGACGATCGGCGAGTACAATGGAGCAACGGACCCGGATGATCATCAGGTAAGTTTGATAACACAGCCACGTTCTATCAATACACCGATGGGTGAAGTGCCGAGTCTTTCTTACCACTCTCTCGGGATCCGCTCAACGGTGGTTCCGGAGTTGCCGGACGGATCCATCACTAGCTTCAAGGAAACGGCCTTTCTCCACCACTCGCCAAAGGTGGTCGGCGTTATCAAAGACAAGTGTCACTTATTCGCCATCAAGCAAGGCCGAGAGAATCGCCGAGGTTATATTGATTCAACCAAGTGGCGATGGATATCCCCAGCCACATCGGAGGCGATGATGAATGCCTTCACGCAAGGCCTTGTGGATGGGGACTTCTTCCGGTCATCCGAAAGCCGCCCGAGATTATGATCACATGCTACATCGGGCCAACGAATATATAAACGTGGAAGAAGCGCAAGCCGCTCAAAAGGAAACTCCGGTAGCGCGACTGTTCATGCCGGAAGACGCCGCCGACCACCTAGAGGACCGAGGGCAAGCAATTCGATCCCGCATGCGGATCGCACGTCAAGAAGTGGTCGCCGCTACCAAAGCCAAAGAAGAGGTGGACCCTATGTTGCACCTTCCACCGACGGATCGCGCACAACACGAGGATTGCGAAGTCTTCCCTTGTGTCCAATCTGTTCCCGGGAAAGTCGAGCGACTGCGCCTCCCATCGGCGAGGCGTGGGACTCATGGTGGACGGACCCGCACCGAGGCGACATCACAGACACTGATCGGCACCGATCTCCGAGGCGTGAGAATCGCCGGGCCCGAGAACGGTCACGACCGTCCGCTCGGGAGGAGGAAAATAGGAGCAATACTTCCCGGGGCGAGATCAACGTTATTGCTGGTGGGCCGACCGGAGGAGATTCCAACCGAGCCAGAAAGGCGGGCGTCCGGCAGCTGCAGATCCACGCGGTCGGCTGTAGCCAAGAGCGGGCAAGTGGACCGGAAATCACTTTCGGACCCGGGGACTTAGAGGGAGTAGAAGTGCCCCACGACGACGCGCTGCTCATTAAAGCGGTAATAGCAAATTACACCATTCACCGTATATTTGTTGACACAGGGAGCTCGGTCAACATCATATTCAAGAAGGCGTTTGATCAGCTGCAAATTGATCGAGCCGAGCTGCTGCCCATGACGACCCCGCTCTACGGGTTTACGGGCAACGAAGTTCAGCCGGTCGGACAGATCCGGCTGGCTACCTCGCTGGGAGAGGAGCCGCTCAGGAGGACCAGGACAATAAACTTCGTGGTGGTCGACTCTCCCTCGTCCTACAACGTCATTTTGGGACGACCGGCGCTCGGCGAATTCCGAGCGGTTGTCTCAACCTTCCACCAGAAGATAAAATTCCCCGTGGAGGATAAAGTAGGAGAAGTACGTGGAGATCAGCTAGCAGCTCGGCGGTGCTATATAGAGATGATCCGAGCAGAAGCTTGTTCCGCTCGGAAGGCGCCCCGAATCGAGGTACACGCCATAACCGAGAAACCTCCTGCTTTAATTTATGATGAAAAGGAGGAAGTTCAGATCCATCCGACCCGATCGGAGGCCACGACTTTTATCGCCTCTGATCTGGAGGAAGAACAGAAGGAGAAGCTGATCCAATGCCTCCAACGAAATCATGATGTCTTCGTCTGGACGACACATGAGTTGCCCGGAATTTCGCCGAGCCTAACGCAGCATGAGTTGCATGTCCGACCAGACGCTCGGCCAGTGAAGCAGAGGAAAAGAGATTTCAGTGCCGAGCAGAATGCTATCATCCGGGCGGAAGTAGAGAAACTTCTGGAGGCCGGCCACATACGCGAGGTGCAGTTCCCATGCCCCGGATAGATCAGCTGGTGGACTCTACGACCGGCTGCGAATTAATTTGTATGCTCAACGCCTACCAAGGCTATCATCAAGTGCTGCTCGCCCGTGAAGATCAAGAAAAAGTTAGCTTCGTGACTGCCGACGAGACATATTGCTACAATGTGATGCCGTTCGGATTGAAGAATGTCGGGGCCACCTATCAACGCTTGATGAACAAAGTGTTCAGGGAGCATAGGCGGAATCTGGAAGTTTATGTGACGACATTCTTATCAAATCCTTCCGGCGGCCGATCTCTTCAAGGACATGGAAGAAACCTTTCAAACGCTACGGATATGGAGTCAAGCTTAATCCCGAAATGCTTGTCTAGAAAAGGCGGTTCTTGGGATATATAGTGACCGAGCAATTGAAGCCAATCCTAGCAAGGTGAAAGCTCTGCAAGACATCGCCTCCCGAAATACAAGGAAGTGCAGCAGTTAAGGCTTCGGATAATGCTTTGTCGATTCATCTCCAAAACCGCCGACCGAGCCTACCATTCTTCAAGATCTTGCGGCTACAGTTCAGTGGGATGAGGAATGTGGCAAGCGTTCGGAGAATTGAAAACATATCTTTTCTGCCTATACTTGCCAAGCCGATCGGGGTGAGTCACTTTATCTTTATCTATCGTCACTGAGCATCTGTAGGCTCGACACTTGTGAGTGCGAGCGCAGCAGGTGTATTTTCTAAGCCACATTTAAAATATGCTGCGTTACACCAGACTCGAGAAGTTGGCCTTTGCTTTGATTCTAGCCGCTGCCGACCATATTTCTTGGCTCACACCATCATCGTCCGCACAAACAGTCCACTAGGAAGAGTGTTAAATCCAGAGCGTCCGGACGGCTCATCAAGTGGACCGAACTAAGTGAATTTGACATCCAATACCAGCCCCGCTCGGCAATCAAAGCGCAATCCTTGGCTGATTTTGTGACCGAAGCCATAGCCGGAAGCTCTGTGGAGGATATATGTGGATGGGTCTTCCACTCGACTCGGAAGTGGGATTGGAATATTGCTGATCTCACCTCAAGAAGAAAAGATGCACCTATCCGTCCGGCTGGACTACAAAGCCACCAACAATGAAGCAGAGTATGAGGCCCTCATAGCCGGATTCGGGTGACTCTCTATTCGGATTCACAGTTGGCCGCTCAGCAACTTTCTGGTACCTTTGAAATCAACAGCGTTCGGCTTAAGCTCTACGCTGAAGCCTTTGAAAAACTCAAAGCTACTTTCCGAGAGGTCCTTATTCAAAAGATTCCCCGAACGGAGAACCAGGCAGTCGATGAGTTAGCCAAACTAGCAAGTTCTATAACGCCGAGCGTCATTCAGCAACCAATTGAAAAAGTACTACTGGTGGCGCACGTCGACCGGATGGAAGGCCTCACATTTCCAAGCGACTGGAGGACACCCATCATAGAGTTCCTCCGCTCGGGAGCCACACCGGTCGGTCGGGATGAAGCCCAGCTGCTCAGGAGCGGTTCACCCTCATCGGCGATCAGCTCTACAAGAAGGCTTTCTCTCACCCGCTGTTGAAGTGTGTGAGCTCGGAAGACTCGGCTTACATGCTCCAAGAGGTACATCAAGGATCGTGCGGAGGACATCCGGGCGGAAGATCACTAGCCAAGAAGATTTTGCTAGCTGGATACTTTTGGCCGACCTTACAAATAGACGCCGCCCGGACAGTATCTACTTGCCTTTCATGCCAGAAGTATCACAACGTCTCCCACCGACCGGCAGAGGAGATGAAGACATCAACCGTCTCATGTCCGTTCGATCAATGGGGAATGGATATTGTGGGTCCATTTCTTATGGCGACCGGGCAGAGGAAATTTTTGCTAGTGGCGGTCGATTATTTCTCCAAGTGGGTGGAGGCCGAGCCACTAGCCAGGATCACCGAGCAGATGGTCAAGAAATTCATCTGGCAACATATCATCTGTAGGTTCGGTATCCCTCGCCAATTGGTTTCAGACAAGGCGGCAATCAGGGAAGGTGTTGGAAGATTGGTGCAAAAGCTACGATCGAGCAACACTTCACGTCGTGGCTTACCCCAAAGCAGCGGTCGAGCCAAGTAGCCAAGGAAATTCTCCAGCGCTCGGCTCGACCACGTGGGAGGAAGTTGGCGGATGAAGTGGGCGTTTATGGGTCATCCGACGACGCCAAAAGAAGGGAGAGTCACGGTTCCATTTGGTATCTGGTGGTAGGTCATTCGGTCAAGTCGGCGTCGAGTCATGAATCCGATGTTATGATGAAGGCAACGCCGAGCAAATGGAGCTGGATTTGGTCGACGAAGAGCGTGCCAAGGCATCCGTTCGGCTGAAGGCCTATCGTCAACGAATGAAGTAAAACTACAACCGACGCGTCATTCCCAGATCATTCCAGGTAGGCGACCTGGTCTGGAAGAAAGTCAAGCCGGTCGGCGACGTCGGCAAGCTTGAAGCTCCGTGGGCAGGTCCCTTCAAAATCATCGAAAAGCTCCGCTCGGGCGCGTATTATTTGGAGGATGAGGACGGTAGGGAGCTAGATAGGCCGTGGAGCGCGAACCACCTCCAGCCTTACCGGGCGGGGTGAAAGGTGTGCCTATGTAAATCATCCTGTGTACATTTTTCGATTGATTACTGGAAATGCAGAAATGAAAAGTCAAAAGAGCGAATATAAGGCATTATCATCGAAGAACGAAGGCCCCGCGCCGCTCGGCCGGAGGTAAATGGGTCGAGCCAAGCGCTCGAGGAACGAAGGCCCCGTGCCGTTCGGACGGAGGCAACTTATTCGAGCCAAAATGCCCGACGAAGTAGACCCTGAGCCGTTCGGCCATGAATACGTTCTCCAAGTTGGGTGAAAGGTGCGCTAAATATAAACTTATATACTTTTGGGTCGCCTATGTACTTGCGATGCAGGAAGTAGAAAGATGAAAGCACAGGGTATCCTCTGCTGAAAGGAAGGCCAAGGTCGCTCGACCTGGTAAGGAGTTAGCCTTGAAGGTCGTCTAGCCCAGACGTTAAACCGTAGAGCCGCGCCGTCCGGCTATAAATATCCGCGCCGACGAGCTCCGTCGTTAAAAATCGAGAGACGAGCCGGCGTCTATAAATAATCCGAGCGGACGAACCGACGAGCTCCGTCGTTAAAAATCGAGCGCCGTCCGGCTATAAATATCCGTACCGACGCTCCGCCGTTAAAATCGAGAGGCGAGCCGGCGTCTATAAATAATCCGAGCCGAAGACCAGTCGTTAAAGATCGAGAGCCGTCCCAATCGAGCGGAAGACCCACGAGCTCCGTCGTTAAAAATTGAGAGGCGAGCCGACGCCTATAAATAATCCGAGCGGAGCCGACGAGCTCGTCGTTAAAGATCGAGAGCCACCGGCTATAAATATCCGCGACGAGCTCAGTCGTTAAAGATCGAGCGCCGTCCGGCTATAAATATCCGTGACGAGCTCAGTCGTTAAAATCGAGACGAGGCGTCATAAATAATCCGGCGGACGAAGACGAGCCCGTCGTTAAAGATCAAGAGCCGCGTCGGCTATAAATATCCGCTAGCGAGCTCGTCGTTAAAAATCGAGAGACGAGCCGCGTCTATAAATAATCCGAGCGACGAACCGACGAGCTCGTCGTTAAAGATCGAGAGCGCGCCGTCGGCTATAAATATCCGCGCCGACGAGCTCCGTCGTTAAAGATCGAGAGCCGCGCTGTCCGACTATAAATGCCCAAGGTATGATGTGATAGAAGACGAGCGGACAGTACAAGTGTTAGCAAGGGAACAGTGCAAAAAGATAGAGTACACGAAAGGAAAGCATTTCATTAAAATTAAAACCTTAGGCCGAGTGGCCATGTTCAGCCGAGCGGCGAAATTACAAGAATTACTCGATGTAGTCGTAGAGGTCCCTCGGAATGTTGCTCAGGAGCTCCACCTGATCGCCGACTGGAATATTGGTGGACTCCGGAAGAAGGCCCTTCGACTTCAGATAGGTCATAGTGGCCGTAATGGCCAAGTCGAAAGCCGAGTACATCCGCTCGCAAATTTTCTCCGAGAACTTGGGCGATCGGATGTGGCTTTATCGGAGAGCGGCGACTCGGCTCGGCTCGGCATCCTGGTATTCTTTGAAGGTTGCCTGGGAGCTTGTGAGGGCGTCATTCAGACGTTCAATCTTCTCCGCATCGGCCGAGCGGCCTGCCTTCTCTCGGTCGAGCTGCTCCGTCAGCTCCTTTATCTTCAGCTCCAGGCCCCGGGCCTCCACGTTTTTCTTCTCCAGATCGGAGATGGCTGTGTTCTTCCGAGTGGTGGCCAGAGTTATCTTTGTGTCAAGCGACTTGACCTGTCGCTCGGACTCGGCTAGGGCGTGGGCCTGGTCAGCTGTTTTCTTCTGCTCAGCAGCTAGTAGAGTTTGAGCCCTCTTCAGCTCTTTTTGCAGCTCGGAGTAGGATGGGCCTTGGGAGCCGCTCGGACCGCCTGCCGCCCGCAGTTGTCTTATCTCCTCGTCAGGCGGCTGGAAACTGCTATCTCTTCCACCCATCTCTGAAGCAAGAAGGCCCGGTTGTTAAAAGCCGAGCTGAAATATTTAGGCAAAACTTGAAAAAACAACAAACTTACCCCCGTAGCCGCTTGCATGTGGTTGTTGGCTAAGTTTCGGAGGGGGATCACTGCCACGCGCGCCGTCGGCCTCCGTTGGCAAGGGAGGCCCTTCGTAATAGAGTGTCGGCCTCTCGGAGCCGTGTGAGGAGGCCACTGTGCCAGAAGCCGGTAAGATCCCGGGCCGTTGGACTGCTACGGGCTTCGATGGTGGCAATATGAAGGTCACGGGCGATGCAACCACGACAGTTGAGGGCAGCTCGGCCATGGGAGGCGTCCGGTCGGACGAAGAAGCCTCCACAGTTTCAACAAGCGTGGTCAGAGTCAAGGTTTCGACCCTCTCGGATGGTTACGCCCCTGAGGTAGCAGAACGCGGAGATGGCTTTGCTCGGCGCCTCTTGTGCCTGGTCAAAGGCTCCTCGAAGGAGGCCTTCCCCGGAGGTTGTTCAACAGGGATTACAGGTCGTCGCTCCGTCTGGAGCTGTGAGCTCGGAGCATCCCCTTTGCTCGGCGCGTGGCTGGCTGCACCTTCGCCTACTTGCGCCGCTGCCTTCCTCTTCAGAACGCCGGCCATCACCGAGTCCATGACGATGTCAGCTGCATGAAGAGAAGAAGAAATCAGTTAGCAATTAAAGCAAGTGCCCAAGCAAAATTCTTACCGAAGCCGGTCGGAAGTGGGGTCCGTATAGGACTCAGCCCAAAAATGTACATCACTCCCTCGTGAAGAAGTTTGTTGATGTCGAGCCGCAGACCGGCTAGTACATTTGCGGCGTGAAGATAATCCGGTCGGGTCTTGAATTTCTTCAACTCAGGAGTAGGAGGTAGACTGACTTGCCACTGGGTCGGAAAGTTTGGCTGACTGGGCATGCGGATATAGAAATAATAGTCCTTCCAATGTTTATTGGAAGTGGGTAGTTTATTGAAGAAGACCAAACCGGGCCAAGCTTGGAACATAAAGGTGCCCGGCTCGGCTTGCTTAGGATAATAGAAATAAAAGAAGACCTCCGGTCGAGGGAATGTTGTGAATCTTAAACAAAGCGACAACGCCAGAGGAGACGAAAGGTGTTTGGTACTAAACTTCCGAGCGGCACGCAAAATAATTGCAGGCGTGCGCTATAAAAGGATGGACGAGGAACCGCAGACCGTGATAAATTGGTCGCGAAGACACGAAACCACCGCTGTGGCCGGCGGCGAGACCGACCAGCGAACCCGATATCCTCGGGATTTCAAATTGTCGACCAATATATCAAAATCCGTTGTTGAAGCGGATCGCGTAATAGTATACCATGGGCCTAGGGATTGTTCTTGAGAGGAGAGGCGGCCATGATCCGGACAGGATAAATCAAAAGGAAGTTCGAGGCGAAGGAATGGAATTTCAAAGACTCGAGCTAGGGAAGAAATGCGGATTAGATCTAGGAAAGGAAGGAGGAGATCTAAAACCTTCGAGGGGAGATGAATCGGCGAAAGGCGTCGGAGGCGTCGAAGCGACAACAAGATCGGAGCTCCACAGTAGAGCAATAGTAGAGGTAGCAGGCGTGTGAAGGCGAGAAGGAAACGAAGAATTTATAGGGTGAGGGCCGGTCGGCCTCCACCGTCGGATCCAGGTCACGGGAATCAATGCATACATCTAGCCGTTTATTTCGAATTGCTTCGGTCACATCCAAATATCATGCAACCGCCTCCGTACTCTGATGGCATTGCTCCACGTGGCAGTCAATCATTCGGAGCATTTAATGAAGGTATGATCGACATTGATGTCGAAGATTGGCGTAGAACGCGAGGAGATCCGGCGAAAGCCATCATTGATTCATTCAAGGATATCTCTGTCGCTGGCCGGGCGGAGAGTATTAGCATGGAAGAGCCGTTCGGCTAGACTCACAGTCCAGTCAGTCGGACTATGCGCCTCCTTCGACTAGACTTGAAGGGAAGGCAAGTGATCCGGTAGTAAGAGTGGGCCCCCCCTTTTTCTTGCAAAGTCAACGCCAAGTGGAAGTCACCGGAACAGCCGCCCACCCAGAGGAGAGTGTGGTCCGACCGGACGGACGGCCGTAGACGGCCGGTCCGATTGGACTGCCGGCCGGTCGATTACCCGGAAGGGTCCGGCCGGCTCGCACTTATAGTTGGGAGGCACCCTGTCAAATCGGGGTTCCGACGCTCAGTTAAAAAGGTCATGGACCGAGCTAATCTTTTGACCGACCGCAGTCATAAAGCACCCCTGTTTGTTAGTCTCCACAAAGCATCAGTAAACCACTGCGGATGTCCGGTCGGATGTTTAGGTATCTGTCCGCTCGGACTACAAGTTTGGAGCAAAGGAAAAGGCCAGAGGATTTCTTTCTTTGACAACCTGTAGGTTTCACGTGTGTGTCATGCTCCAGGGGATTCTGCTGTCCCATCGAGGGCATGCTTTGACTGTAGCGATATGGGTCAGGTAAACTTTCTGACAGCCGCGTACCTAGGAAAGGACAGGTAAGCTTTCTGACAGACGCATACCTAGGATAGGACAGAGGACACTTATGCACCTTGGTACGCGTGCCCAAACCTTTCATAGCTCTATATAAAGAACCTCAGGTTTCACCGACGGAGGATTCTGGGTACGTACTCTGAGACTTTGGGAGCCACCTTGTTCATCGTAATTTACCTGACTTGAGCGTCGGAGGGTCGTCGCCGGGAACTCCCTTCCCGGCCCGACTTCTGTGCAGGTTAGCCGGAGCATCGTGCCACCAGTCGGAGATCTACATCAGCGAGCCAGGGAGCGCCACGTGCCCAGCGTCTGTTGATTTCTGGTTCGAACAGGATCAAGTTGCTAGTCCCCACTCCGTGTTATGACGGTTTTATGTTTTCAATTTTTGTTTTCTTGTTATGTATATACATACTAGTGATGCATGTGTCTTGCACTTGTGGATTTTATATCGTGATTCAGGTATGATGCCCATGTTTTCCGCTGCGATAGTTTTTACATTGTGGGTTGTGTTTTCCTCGTTGTAGTGGAGTAGGTTTTTATTAAACTGTGTGGTTGTGATTGTCAGCCGAAGGCTGTACTATATAAATTGCGTGGATTGTTTATTTAATTATGGCATATGTTCCGACCGTGTTGACCAAGGATTGAGAGGCCCTGAGGGTTGTGTAGTTAGGCTCCAGATTGTCACCCGTACAGAGAAGATGTTGTCAAAATTTCACCGACAAGGACTCCCCCAGGACGTTGCAGAGACTTAAAAACAGCAAGGGAGGTAAAAAAAAAAAAGAATGGACCAAAGGTCTTGTTCCAAGCCCTAACAGAAGAGGAGGAAATATCAGAGGAAAAGAAGACTTGTTTCATCAATGGAGGAACTTGCAAGTGTCATGTTCATCAGAACTGGAGTAAGTCCCCCCTTGTGTCGTTTCATCAAAGAAGGTCAACTCCTCGGGTTGCGAGGAGACGAGGTTCCATCAGCGCTAGAGAAGAAACACTTATGTCGCTTCTTATGGATGGTGAAGAAGGTCATTTCAAGTTGGAGAAAGAAGGTGCTTTTGTCACAATCTGGTGGATAATTGGACTCAAAGAAGATGCATTGAGTAGAGAACAATTACAAGAAGATGCCAACCTGTGCTCTCTCGTGCCACCAGCATGCAATGATTTTTGAAACATGATTACAGTGGTAGGTAGGACCCAAGAAGCAATTTACTTGTACATGGCATGTCACTCATGTGTAAACAAAAATACTGCAAAAAAAGACTAATTATCACACATCTATCATCTCTTTGCTTGCTTTTGACAACCTGCCTAGACACAGCAGCAACAAGAGCAATTTTGGGAATGCAATCCAAGGGGCTGCGGTTAAACAGTTCTACCAATAGAAAGCATTTATAGCTTGATTTCGTCCAATCACTTTCTAGATAGTTCAGTGAAATTTTCACTTGGTCAACCAATTCAACACTTGTTAATTACATAGAGAATCCAAGAGTAAAACCCACCCAATAAATCCTATTTTCATGATTTTTTTTTTAAAGTTTCAGAGGCAGTATTGACTAATACAAATAGGCTCAATACCTGTAGTTCTGCACGGTCATCCTGATTTCCCTTGATAACTAAGTGGTCTGCTGATGGATCCACAACCTTTTGCCAAGGCCTCATAGTGAGTACTCCGGCAAATAGAACATAAAGATCTTCACCAGCACCAAGTTTTATACTATTGTCCTTGATGGCCTTAACATCAGCAAAAACTAGACCCTGGATGCACAAGATGAACCCAATGGAAATAAATCATAAGTGTAGATATCAAAGAGTACGTAAACAAAGATTAGATGTACCTTCCAAAGTGCAGCATAGTTTATTCTAGTAGAAAAATTGAGCTCTCTGTAAAGACCATGATCAAGCAGTATCAATTGTGGTTTCTTTTTCCCTGTGTCAAAAAAGAAGTTGTTAGAGAAACATGTCTACATTTTTTTCTCCCAAATTTACTTTCTTCAGTGTCAAATAAAATGCTCTTTATTACAATAATAAAAAAAAGGAATGATATCAGTCATTTAAAGCAATATAGGAAGGTCATCAAATAATAAGCAATAAAATTTATAATAGTAATAATAATAATAAAAAAAAAAAGGCAGTGCATGAAGCTCCCGTTATGCGGGGTCCTAAGGAAGGATCCATTGTATACAGTCTTATCCTGTTTTTTACAAGAAGCTGTTTCCAGGATTCGAACCCGTGACCTTTATTAAAAATATTTAGTTTACTTATTATTGTTATTGTTATAGAAGCAACATGAGATTATTTTGTCCTACTTGCAGATATGCTACATTTAGGCTGTTGGTTAAGTTGTAGTTTGAGCTATTATATGAGAGCATGTATTTAAATTCGGCATAGTTTAGTCTTTGGACTTGATCATCTCCTCTATAATATTAGTTGAAACATAGAGACATAAGATAGTCCCAATGTGACTGATATGGTAGAATCCCTCCACGTGTTCCGTGTGGTCAAAAGTCGTGTTCAGTCAAAGTTAAGATGGGTCAGACGTAACTCAAAGGGTATCAGACAGCCTAGAAGGGGCTCGAGTCTAATCAAACATATTCAATACACCCATCCCGCATAATAGGGTTTACACAGGGATAAGTCAGCTATTGCGACTCGGCCTTAGTTATCGGCATCGCCCTGGCTCGACCTCAGCCATCAACATCATCCCTGTCTCAGCCTTAATCGGCAATATCATCCCTGGTTCGACTTTAGTCGCCGACATCATCCCACCTTGGCCTTAGTCACCAGTATCATCTCTGCCTCAGCCTCAGTCGCCGACATCTTTCATGATTTAGCCTCAGTCGCCGATTTCATCTACGCCTTGGCCTCAGTCGCTGACCATCTTCCATAACTCGATCTCAGTCACCAACTTTGTCTATCCTCAAGTCCACTCAACATCAACCTCAGATCGGGCTCACACCTTATGTGGCCCTCTAAAAACATTGGGAGGTGTGTGGATAGGGGGCGACATAACTGCCTCATTAATAAGACCGTTTCTCCCGGAAGATGTGGACAACAACAACGAGCATTTCGGAAGATGTGGACAACGACAGTGAGCATCCTAGAAGACATGGACAACGATAGCGAATATTCTGGAGAACGTGCACATTTACAGCTCTTTAAAAGATCGCCTACTCCTACAGGCGCAGGTATGCACATACAGAATCCAACTTGTCCTTACGCCTTCTCCCTTAAGCAAACCTTAACTTGAGCATCGAAGTGACTTGTCGAGACTCCTCCCTAATGTCATTCTAACCCTCTTTTGGAGTGTATTTTTGGTTCTTTCATCTCCTTCACCGATGATCTCTGAGGAGCATGCACATTATCCGTTCGTTGACCGGTGGCTTGACCGTCCACTATATTTGGTCGGAACAGTGACGAAGACAATTTTAAAAATTCAATGCACTAGCTTAGCAAAGTTATAAATTCAGACTTCAAGATGAGCATATAATATTAAACAAAATGAACAAAGTAAATTTCAAGAGTGCAAGTAGATTTTTTTTTTGCCTTTGTAAGAACAGTTGGTAGCTCATTAGAATAAAGTGTTAAAATCTCTCACGTAACTTGATAAGGACTAAGAAAGAATGGTGTAGTGGCATCATAGAGAGGAGCAGGAGATGAACTGGGTGAGATACAAAACCCATTATTGTTTCAAATGCCGATCAGTATCCAATCGATGATAACGATCAGCATGACAGAAACCTATTAATATTGTGCCATCATTGATAGATAAGTCAGTGTGCAGCCCGTGCTGACACATTTTCAGCAACTGAGGTAGGAAGCTGATTCTTTGCTCGTAACTCATTCTTTGATTCTTTCAATTAATCATAGGGAGTAAATAGACACTATAAAATGAGAGGACAAGAAAGGAAGCACCTATCCAGTAACAAAGAGGAATGATGTAGGAGTTTGAGAAACAAACTGAGATCCATTTATATATATCCTAATTGAGAAGGTGCAAAACTAACACCAGGTGTTATCTTAGGTATTTTGAACGACATTTAGAGAATCGATTCAATATCAAATGTCTTATGAACATTATATAGTTTATGAATCGGCAAATTAGGGTTAAGATTCTACAAGAATCAATGCTTGCTTGCATCTGATGCACAATACACATTTTTGTATCAGTATAGTTAGTATATAAGGCAACTGTTTCAAGTTCTCTAAATTATAAGGCCTAAGTGACAAGATATTCACTCAAATGTTGATAAGAGCATTCATAAGCACAAATCAAGCTAACATAAGTGTAATTCATAAGCACAAATCAGAAATCATATGTGTAATAGCTAATTAATTAGAAATAGACATGATTAACAAAGTGAAAAAGGAATCTTCGACACGGATTTTCCTGTATTGACCCAGCTTTAAACTGATCTAACTAACAAAGCACATATTGTTAGAACCTATAATAATAAAGACAGTTATTAATTTTAATATCTCAATCAATCAACCACTAACTTTAAATTAAACTTTGATAGTACTTGCCTGCTATAGATGTCAATTCTTCTTCATATGTGTCATCATCGTTGTTATTATGATTATCCAAAGTTGATCTGACAATCAACACATCGTTGTATTTACACAATTTATTTAAATACAAATGGAGAATTAAAGTTGATTTGTAAATAAAATTATCATACAAATGGAGAATTAATCAACACATAACCTTACTGTAAAATTGGACAATTGCGCTTGTCATGTGACACGCCTCGATGCTCACGTCCACGACATAACCGAGACTTTAAGGTTGACTTCTCCTTTGATGATTTCAATTTCTTTCCGCATCCCTTTATTCTTACTAAAGAAGGATCCATAATATTAAGGGACTCATCCATAGATTTCTTCCTTTGACCTTATTGGTGCGGTTAGCACTGACGGTCTAACTTAGATTTTAATGAATGACAAAATACGTTAAGTTAGTTTCATAGTGATCTAACACTTTGAGGAAGTGTGCAGGAGAAGCTTGGCTAGATCGACGGGCCGACCGGATAGCTGACACGAAGCCCAGCAAGGTCGACGGGTCGATCGAATAGCTGGCACGAAGCTCAGCTAGGTCGATGGGCTGACCTGATAGTTGGCACGAAGTCCAGATTGGTCGACGGGTTGACCGGATATCTGGCACGAAGTCCAGCTAGGTCGACGGGCTGACCTGATAGCTGGCACGAAGTCCAGACTGGTCAACGGGCTGACCGGATGTCTGGCATGAAGTCCAGCTAGGTCGACGGGCTGACCTGATAGCTGACACGAAGTCCAAACGGGTCGACGGGCTGACCGGACATCTGGCAGGTAAGTTAAGGTAAGTCACTCGAGGTGAGTGACTTGGTGAGCACGCGTTCCTCATTCGAGGGAACAGTAGGCGTCGATCCAACTTAAAACCATTTCGGGAATCTAAGTTGAGATCGCGACTAGACTTCGGTCTCGGTGAGACGGAATCTAATTACTACTCTTTTACTATAATTGTGATAACTTCTGTTTTGCAGGGTAGTTTAGCTTTTATTTTGCTTCAGACTAACACTTTCTTGCAGGAAAAGGACTTTCTGGAGAAAGGTGGTCCGGGCGCCGAAATCGGTCCGAGCGCCTGGAAGGCAAAAATTATCCTGACAACTTAGCGAGCGCTGATTGGACGGCCGACGTCACGGTCTAGGCGCCTGGAAGGGATCCGGACACCTGGAGCATGCCTATAAAAGAAGGTCTCCACGGAGCCTCAGAACAACGTCTTCCAACGACTGTTCTACTATGTTGTGCTTCTGCGACACTACGACTCTACGAAGCTTCTCCGACAACCAGCGACTCAAGTTTTTTTTATATTGTTGTCGGTATTTTATCTCTAAAGTTCTTGTACTTACATTTGTAATCTGATTTTGTGAACTATTAGTAATTGTCCAACGAAAGCACTCGACGAGTGCGGACCTTGAAGTAGGAGTCGACGAAGGCTCCGAACCAAGTAAAATCGGTTCGTGTTATCATTGTTTTGCTCTTATTTTTCCACTGTTTACTCTAACTCGATGACGAATTTTAAATCGCTATTCACTCCCTTCTAGCGAGCTCTATGATCTAACAAGTGGTATCAGAGCAGGTACTGCTCTGAATTGGTACAACCGCCTTTCATTTTTTTCCCTCCAAAAATATTTTAAAAAATTTATTTTCATTTTTTCACTGTTGGCTAGTATTGACAAAATATCACGTTTAATAAAATTTGTAATAATATTTTTTTATTAATATTTTTATTTTATTAATATTTATGATTTTTTTAAAAAAAATCATGCATATTTCTTTATCTCCCACATTGCTTATCCCAAGACAAAGTCTTGGAAATTGTTTCTTATCTATTTTTTTTACAAATATATCAATGTCTATTCAAGAATGACGGAGCATCCACGAACCACCACCATACGATCAAGAAGATTTCAACTACTGGAGGCAAGAAATGGAATGGTTCTTAGGAAGTCTAAATTTTGATAATTTGCTAATATTGAGAAAACCTTCTCGGGACTCAGAACTGAATAAAAATGTAAGTAAACTTATTTGTAATATTTTACCTAACAATATTTTATGCAGACTAAAAAAGTACAAGAATAAACATGAGCTTTGGACCCAGTTGATCAAGCTACACGAGGAGTCGTTAGAGCTAGAGGATCAAGTCAAAATCAAAACTGGACTTAAGTCAAATCCAATAAAAAAGTCCACTGAATTATGGGATGCGGTTAATGTTAGTATAATTTACCAAAATACACCTATCAGTAGTAGTTTAAATAATATGCATGATAATTTAGATAAGTATGAAATTATCCCAAATATGGTACATGATAATCTAAATTTACATGATTCAAGTTCAAAACCACAAAATAATCTAGATTCTGATCAAGTCAATCAAGACTTTAATTAAATCAACGTCAACTGTGACTTAGTCAAACAAAACATTGACCAAATCAATTCAGACACATTAATTAATTCAGAAATAATTAATTCAAACATTAAAATAATGTCACGCCCCCGAGGAGTCTCTATCGAAAAATTTCAACAACATCTCCCCTGTATATGTGACAATCTGAGACATACATACATACAAAATACATCAGCTACATACGACTGGAATATATACACCACCACACAGTTATATAATCAGCCCACTCGGCTAGAACAAAAATAAACACAACCACGCAGTTATATATATATTAAACAGCACACACGGCTGAAAATAAAACATAGCGGAAATCACAAATAACGATCACAAAATCACAATACAACCAACTACGAGCCGGCTCGGCTTGACACGACAACCACCACATCAAACCAAATACTAGATACTACAAAGCCAAACTCCATATAAAAGATATAAGTACACGAATAATTACAAAACCAAAATAAAACATATAGAAGCACTAATGGTACGGGAAGCTCGGTGTGACATGAGACTGTCGGATAGGATCTCCAGGCGACTCCATAAATCCTTTACCTACTACCTGGTGAAATAACCAGTTTACGGAGTGATGAGTATAAAGACTCAACGGGTAATAGACAGATAGTGCATGAGTATAGTAAAGAACTAGAGATACAAAGGTATACAGTCTCGTAGTGAATATAGTAGATACTGTGATATCATAATAAGTGTCCATACCTGTAACCATATCCTAAGCTAGGAAGGTCGGGAATAGTTCAGACCTGCTACAATACTGCTTATAGCTACAAGGGTATCATGTGAGGTATACTACCAATAAGTAAACTAACGTCTAAACACATATCTCAGGTATATATCTCAACCTATGTGAGGATATCAACATAAGAAAGCAACAGCAACATAAGTAAACAATAGCAGCATGAGTAAGCAATCAGCAGATATAATAATAACAGCGTATGCACGGATGGTCACTCCCGCTCATCCCTCTGCACCATGACCCCTGTATGGTCGAGAGACCGGGTCAGTGACAGACTGTACACCACTCCAGCTACCACTACTCTCGAGTAGCCGAGGGGACAGTTGCATAGTAGTTGAATAGCTACGTCTGGGATGGGGGTCCATGCTGCTCGCGACTCCAGCTATCACTACCCATGAGTGTGTGAGTGGGGGGGGGGGGCACAATAGGATAAGCGGCATGCTCCAGCTACCACTACCCATGAGTGGTTGAGCGTGCGACCCTGGCTAACGACCCTCTCAACCACAAGGGAGGCATGGTCGTCGGCATGCATGCAATGACATGATGCGTAGAATGCAACAGTCATCATATATATATAAACAAAAACAGGTATGCTACATGAAGCCAGCATGCTCAGTAAGAAACATGAATAAATAGCAGTCAAAGCAAGAAAACATGGTATCTGGTATCTATATATCCAGTATCTAGTATCTGGTGTCTGGTATCTGCTAAATATCATAGATAGCAATGAGAGACTGTATAAATACAGAAACGAGTAGCTCAATGATTGAGTGGAAGTATCAAACGTAGGAAAAATACAAATGGAGTCAAGATAAATACAAGAACTATCCGAAGGTATAGCTCATGCACTAAGAACAATGTCCTAAATAGATAAAGCAAGAAGTACCCGCTTTTATACGTAGATCGTGTCAAGTACTCCCACGTCGAGACGCTCGTCCCGAACCCGAGTCCTGCAATCACAATATGTATAATATAACTAGTCAAGTAGGAACCAGTTAGCTAAATCCATCATAAACCAATTAGCTAACTTAACCCGAATCTGATTAGGAATCTATACATTGTTTCGCTTTACTAATCGAACACTTCTTTCACACTAATCCCCTTATGATTTAATCCAACTCATTTAGTTAACCTTTCTTGTTAATATGTTTCAATTATCCATCATGATATAAATTAACAATCCAACTACTATAATCAATCATGTATCAATTAATCCTCAATTAACACATCATTTAATCCATGTCTTAAATCAACTAGACATCATGAATCAATCATATTAATCACTAATTATCCAAGCAACAACAGATTACAAAATGTCCAACACAATAGAATACATATCCATATCCACCCAAGCAACAGATCACATCTAAATATAATTAGAACTCCTAACCATTCCACAACTATAATTAAATTTATACATGCATATCTCCAAAACTCACCCAATTTCATACTCATTCAAATGATCACTCATATCTAATCATTTAATCCCTTGATCTAACTACTAGCCATCATAAATCAAACCAAACTCACCCAAATCCGGAAGATCAGTCGGTGATCCACATCCGAAGATGTGCTTGCTGCTGGAACTAAAATTGGATCTACAATAGTTGATCCAGCACTGCACACATTCCAAACCAATTAACATAATCTTAATCACTTCATAACCATCACAACTTACTCTAATTTTACTCCACGGTCACTTGGTTAAAGGCTTCCGTTGCAGCAGCGTGGATAAAGGAGTTCCCCACTCGGAACTAGTAGCGATCGAGGCAGCCCTCGAGTGCAAGAAGAAGTAACGACGAGGTAGAACTGTTTCGGCGGCACTGAAACAACATTTCTTGCACTCATGTAGCCGGAGATGGGAGAGGATCGCCCTGCCAGTTGTGGCTCGACTCTACTCCGATCATCTAGTACCCTAGTAGAGAAGGCAATGGACCTCCCTGGTACAAGATCCAGTGAAGAAGAGGTGGTGTACCTTTCTGATGCAAGAACTGCAGCACCTTTCCGATTCCACATGATTTGAATGGTGGGAAAAACTACAAAACTATGTTTTTCCATACTTGAAAGCTTTGAAGTAACAGTCGATTATTCCTCGATGCACAAATTATCATCTTTTTAGTTGGTATTACATTTTGTTATACCAATAGAAAAGTAAATAAGCATCTTGAAGTTGATTTCTTGCTATCACTCTCCTCTCCCGAATATATATGTTGTGTTACCTGATATATACTTGTGCCATACTTCATAGTTCATATGACCCTGCCAAACTCAACTAACATGAATCCCCTCGATTTCGATATGGATCCATTTGACTATTATAGAGCCATCGTTTAATCATAAAAGAAAAAACAAGAACGAGCCATCATAATGAATTCAATAACTTGCATATAAGCATATAGCTCCAAATGCAATAAAAAAAACAAGAACAAAGGAAAAAATTCCTCAGAATTGCTGACAAATGAGCTACATAGTCAGCGTAGAGATACCTACTATTGACTATTCTATTTTTCATTTCAGGATCCACTACTATCCTTAGACATTGTAGATGATCAGCAATTCCATACATGGCCATCATCTCACTACGATAAAGTTTATATCCATACATGGCAAGCAATTAATTAAATTTTTGATTAGGTCATGACCCTATTACGATCTTCTCAAGCCAATGAGAAGATCGGACAGTCAATCTAGGGTCAACAACTTTTTCAAGCTCCTCCCTTTGATCGTCATGTGTTGCTCGCACCCTCCTCGTAACTCCGTCTCGAGTGGACCTTCCACCGCTTCATTTTTGTACATTACAAATTTGAAACTCGAGTTACATTCAAGTCTAAAATCTATTTACAACAAGAATTAAATTAGAAAGGCACGACGTGCAGGTCGCGTATCAAATACAACACGCACAATCACACAAAAAATGGCACACAGACTATATTATGAATTACAACACATATTTCCAATCAAATTGAGTTCTTTGGGTCATGACCATCACAAAATTATACATAATTCTAAATTATGTAATTTCCATAAATTTCTATAATTTTATTATTATTTTTATAATTTTATGAGTTGCAACTTCCCGGCGTTCCCGTTTAGCTGTTTTCGGACGCGATTGCGAGGCAATGCCCCTTACGGGGTTAGGGGCAGCACCCTTCTCGTGAAATGAGTCTCACGAGTGTCCCATGACGATCTAACAGCGCCTTAAGCCGCTGTCCCAAAACATTTTGGACGAGACCTTGCCGTTTCGAAAGGTGTTTCTCGGTAGTCGAAGCCTACAAGTGTCCAAACACTCGTTGCTTCGCCTTTACGAGAAAAATACCCATAAAATCCATAAAAATAATAGGTGTCAAACGAGAGTGTCAAACGTACACTCCTCTATGTGTATCCACACGAACAATAGGTGGAGAAAAACACAACTAAGAGTGTGCTAGCACCCTTAGAAGGTCACGACAATGGAGGAAGAGAGGGAGAGAGGAGAGGAAGAGATGAGGAAGAAGAAGGAGTGAATGAGCACACAATTGCATTCACTTGCAATCAAGTGGCCGGCCACTTCATGGAGAGGTTATAAACCTCAATGGGATACCAAGAGTCATGGCTCTTGGTCTCCCTCATGAAGTGGCACACACATAAGCCAACCTTGATGATGTGGAACTTCATCATTGGCCCACCTTATGCCAACACACAAATGATGTGGCATTGGTCAAGTCAAACTTGACCTTTCATCTTCCATCTCAAGTCAAGTCAAACTTGACCTCTTATCTCCCATGGTTGATCAAATCTAACCATTGGTTCAAGTCAATTTGATTTAATGAATCTCTATTCATTGAATTAAATTGACTCAATGAGTCCAAGTCTAAATTAGACTCATTTAACATATGAATCAAATTGAGTCTAACTCAATTAGTTTAATTTGGATTACTCTTAATCCAACTTGGTTCATCACATGAACCTAATCCTCTTGGTTCATCAAATGAACCTAATCTCCATATAATTGCCCTTTGTGTGTGACCCTATAGGTTCTTGTAACGTTGGCAATGCTCCTAAACCCATTTAGAAGCATAAGTAATGAGCGGTATCTAACAACACATCATTACTACCCAAGTTACAAGAATGTTGAGATCCAACATCACCTTTGTGACTACTAATTGTGACTCTCACAATATGTGACAATGTCCTTCTATCCTTGACATCTAAATTGATCAATGTGAGGCATAGTCCATGTCATCCTCTAATCAATCTAAATCTTGAACTCCAAGTAGACTCGCTCTAATCAAATGAGCTCAATATCTCATATTGACTCATTTGGGTATGGTCATACACTTAGTGGTCTCACTCTATCAAGAATAATGATGTCACTCCCGTCATATAAGAGGGATAGATCTCATCTACATCACTCACTATAGGTGCAGCGGAGGCCGGCAAGAGGGGGGTGAATTGCTGAAAACAAAAAATAAACTATACCTTCCTCGTACTTTCAACTCAATTAGTGTAATAGTAAACAGAAAAGAAATAGTAAAGTAATAAAGCAGTAAACAGAAAAGAAACAGGAATTTAACCTGGTTACAACCAAGAAGGTTGTTAATCCAGGGCAATGAGAAGCGCACTAAAAAGAATCTCTTTTACTGAAGGCGGAGAAGTCTTTACACTTTGGAAGCTTAGAACTGTTGGTGCAATATCCCTCAGGTCAAGGCTGACCTGGTTGACCAAGCTTGAGTCTTGGTTTGTGTTTCGATGTTTGACAATACAAGACTTCGATGATATGGACAAGTGAAGGTGCAGTTGTTCATTTGGGGAGATTGTTTGGTGCAATTCCCCTTTGATCAGGGTCTGATCAGTTTGGTTGGAGAAGAGTCAAGTAGGTCAAGGTTGACCAGATACTTGACTGGGAAGTCCTAACTGGGATGTTAGGCAGGTGGAAATCCTGGTGAGTGAAGCCAGGTAAAAGACCTAGTGAGTGAAGCTAGGCAGTTTGAAAGTCCTGGTGAGTGAAGCCAGGCAAAAGGAAATCCTGGTGAGTGAAGCAGGTGAAAGACCTAGTGAGTGAAGCTAGGCAGAGAGAAAATCCTAGTGAATGAAGCTAGGTGAAAGTCCTGGTGAGTGAAGCCAGGTGAAAGACCTAGTGAGTGAAGCTAGGCAGTTTGAAAGTCCTGGTGAGTGAAGCCAGGCAGAAGGAAACCCTGGTGAGTGAAGCTAGGTGAAAGACCTAGTGAGTGAAGCTAGGCAGAGAGAAAGTCCTGGTTAGTGAAGCCAGGTGAAAGACCTAGTGAGTGAAGCTAGGCAGTTTGAAAGTCCTGGTGAGTGAAGCCAAGCAGAAGGAAATCCTGGTGAGTGAAGCCAGGTGAAAAACCTAGTGAGTGAAGCTAGGCAAAGAGAAAATCCTGGTAAGTGAAGCCAGGTGAAAGTCCTAGTGAGTGAAGCTAGGCAGTTGGAAGTCCTGGTGAGTGAAGCCAAGCATGGGGAAAGTCCAGATGGGTCAAGGTTGACCAGACATCTGGTGAAAATCCAAGTAGGTCAAGGGAGTGACCGGATACTTGGCATGATGAGGAAAAGTCCAAGTGGATCAAAGGAATTGACCGGATGCTAGGCATGATGAACCAATAGGTCAAGGTTGACCGGATGTTGGTTTGGGGGCTTGGGACTTGGTTTTGGGCAAAAACCAGCAGCTGGATCGATCAGCCGATCGATTGGCTGGAGCCCAATCGATCGGCCGATCGATTGGCTGGAGCCCAATCGATCGGCCGATCGATTGGGGTGTCCCCGCGAGAAGCCTTCGTCCCGATCGATCAGTGGATCGATTGGGAGGCAATCGCGAGCGCACAGTAGCCTGCTGGATCGATCAATCGATCGATCCAAAGGGCCCAATCGATCAGTGGATCGATTGGGAAGTTGCGATTTGTCGCGATAAGCCCTGGATCGATCCGTTGATCGATCCAGGCATTTTCCGAGAGCACAGAGGCGCTCTGGATCGATCAGTGGATCGATCCAAAGCCTCCCCGATCGATTGGGAGCAATCCAATCGATCGGGATCTGACCGTTGGCGTCGTTTATAGCTGCAGGCGTTCGAGAACTTCAGCAGTGCTTACACGATTCATCTCCGATCTTCACCAGCAACTCTACAACGCTCTCCAAGCTCCAGATCGCCAGTTCTTGAAGATTCTTAGAGGCTCTTCCAAGTCAAGAGGCGGATTAAAAGCAAGAAGAAGAAGTTAGGGTTAGGGTTTTTATTGTACATCTTGTAAGATTTTGCTTATCTTGTATTTTCCTTTCTTCTTCTTGTATTGAGAGTGTTGTAGGGCTTCTCCGCCTTTGGTAGTTACTATAAAGGAGAGTTATTCATAGTGGAGGGTGCGTGAGTAGGTGTGGATCCTTGGACTAGTCACCTCTTGTGAGGTGGATACCAAGTAAATCATCCTTGTTAGCATTGTGTAGTTTGTTTCTGTATTTTCCGCTGTGCATTTCTGAAGAAATAAGCCACAACAAGCACCTAGCACGCGACGAGCTATTCCCCCCCCCCCCCCCTCTAGCTACATTTCAGTCCCAACAAGAACTATTGCTAGGAATGGCTACACAATTGATTGCTTGAGTTGTCAATTATTTCCTAGCTCCAGGAGCCTTTATATAGGTCCTGGAAATCCAATCCCGAGGGTCAAAGGCGCCTCCAGCTCAGTCAACGGATAAAATTTTATCCGCTGCGCAAACGGTCTGTTCGACCAGGCTTAAGGCGCCTTCATCAGCTTTGAAGGCGCCTTCAAGGCAGCTTAAAGGCGCCTTGAGCTGTTTATCCAGCACAGCTTCTTTTCCAGCTCTTTTGCGTTGACTTCCGATGCTCCGATCTTTTGGGTGATTGCGGCCAACCGGAATAGGGCTCACCCGAACCCAATTCCCGACCTTCTCCTCGAGCAGCCTAACGTCCCGGCTTAACATCCCTCGAATGCCACGCACGCTCTTCACGCCCACCGGAGTACTCTTCCGCAGCTCTCTCGTCCTTCGGACGCACCGAGCCCGTCGACTCCTTTCCCATGTCGTCCTTCTCGCTAGCTACGTCTTCCGCTCGACTTTCTGTGCTCCTAAGTTCCTGCACACTCAGACACAGGGATCAAACACAACGCAGGACCTAACCAACTTAGTTGATCACATCAAAACTACCACGGGGTCCAACAATCTCCCCCTTTTTGATGTGCATCAACTCAAGTTCAAATTAGGGTTAAAATAGACATAAATAGTAATTTTAAAGGAAATTACTAAACTAACATAATTAAGCATAAATTTGTAATAAATAAAATTGCAACACACTTTAGTAAAAAAAAAATTAATTTTTAATTTTCCTAACTTCCCCTAAACTTGTACCTTTCTCTCCCCCTTTGATCACAGCAAAAAATAGGGTAGCAATAAGAGAATATTAAGCAAATTATTAAGGTAGAAAAAATTCTAAGCAAAAATGAATTTTTAGAAAAAATTTCTAAGTTAAATTGAATTTTCAGAAAAATTTTCTAAGCAAAAATAAATTAAAAAAAATAAATTTTTTAATGTTCCCAAAAAAAAAATTTCTAAGCCAAATGAAGTTTTTTTTTGGAATTTCTCCAGGAAAAAATTTCTAACTAAAATGAAAAAAAAAATTTAAGTTAGAATTTTCAAGAAAAATTTCTAAGTAAAAGAAATTTTTTGTTTATTTTATTTCAATATTTCAGCTTCCAGATCGTGGCGAGGCACTATGCCTTCTTGGTTATTGGAGCAATAACCACTTCCTTAGACAAAGCCTTCATAAAGAAAATATTTAATTTTCTCTCTTTAAAGCTTTTAACTTAAAAGAAATTAATTTAGCACAGATTTTGGAACCCAATAGAGGTTCCCTCCTACTGGATTAATCAGATATTTAGGGGGTATATTAATTTTGGGCATTTTTCTAAGTTGACCCTGATAGTTTCTAATGTACCAGTTCAATTTTCCATAAATTCTTAATTTTGAGTTTGAAAATTTATTTAAGCATGCATCATGTTTCAAACTTTCAATTTCATTTTTCAACTTTGCATTTTCTAATTTTAAATGCTCATTTTCTTTTTCTAATTGATCTAACTCTTTAGAAAGTGGTTTAATAAAGCGAAAAGACTGAGTTGGGGTTAGATTGCGTACCTTACTTACCTGACTCGGTGATGCTCCCCCTTCACAGCTTTCCTCTTCTGATGAACCTCCCCCTTCATCCATGCTCATGTCTGAGCTTGAGTCTTCTTCCGGTTGATGGTTCGCCATTAGTGCTAACCCCGAGAATTCTTCGATGTCTGACTCAGAGGATGACGAATCTGACCAAGTAGCCGTCAGGTTCTTGTGCTTGGAGGGTTTTGGTTTCTTGTATTTTGACTTTTCCTTTTCTTTCTCCTTTCTCTTTAGTTTTGGGCAGTCATCTTTGATGTGCCCCTCTTCGTTGCAGTTGTAGCAACGAACCGTCCTCTTCTTTCGATGATGCCTCTGCGATTTAAATTTATTAGTACTGAAAAACTTATTGAAGCGTCTTACCAGTAGCGCCGCTTCGAATTCGTCGACCGAGGCTTCGGAGTCAGAACCGTTTACTTTTGCCTTTAGGGCAATGTTCTGACTGATTTTCTCTACTCCAGTAGGCTCTGCAACTCGAGATTCGTGAAGTTCAAAAGTCGAAAACAATTGTTCTAAGGTACTTATCTCGAAAGTCTTAGAGATGTAGTACGCATCTACTAAGGAAGCCCAATCGGGAGTTCTCGGAAAGGCGTTGAGCGCGTACCGGATCGAGTCCCGGTTCGTTACTTCTTCTCCAAGGTTGTTGAGTTGAGTTATCAGCTCTTTGATCCTCACTTGGAGTCGCGCTACCTTCTCGCCTTGGTTCATCCGGAGGTTCGTCAACTGGGTCCGGAGGATGTCGCGCCTCGCTAGCTTTGCTTCGGAGGTACCTTCGTGAAGCTCTAGGAATTTTTCCCAGAGATCTTTCGTGGAGTCGTAGCTTCCGATCCGATTTACCTCCTGAGGCGGCAGAACGCTGAGTAGGTGGAACTCAGTCTTTCCGTTGGCGACGAAATCTGCTTGTTCCTTTTTTGTCCAAGTGTTTTCCTCCTTATCTTTCGGAACTGCATAGTCATATTTCATTATTAAAAGAATGTCAAATTCAGTTTTAAAAAATACCTCCATTTTGCGCTTCCATGTGGCGAAGTCTCCGTCGAACTTCGGGGGATGGATGTTCGCTCCGGCCATCGTCTTGATCGTAGTGCTTCAGTTGGCGGTTAATCCTTCTGAGGCGATCAGGCTGTGATACCAATTGTAGGTGCAACGGAGGCCGGCAAGAGGGGGGTGAATTGCTGAAAACAAAAAATAAACTATACCTTCCTCGTACTTTCAACTCAATTAGTGCAATAGTAAACAGAAAAGAAACAGTAAAGTAATAAAGCAGTAAACAGAAAAAAAAAATAAGAATTTAACCTGGTTACAACCAAGGAGGTTGTTAATCCAGGGCAATGAGAAGCGCACTAAAAAGAATCTCCTTTACTGAAGGCGGAGAAGCCTTTACACTTTGGAAGCTTAGAACTATTGCTAGGAATGGCTACACAATTGATTGCTTGAGTTGTCAATTATTTCCTAGCTCCAGGAGCCTTTATATAGGTCCTGGAAATCCTATCCCGAGGGTCCAAGGCGCCTTCAACAAGGTTTAAGGTGCCTCCAGCTCAGTCAGCGGATAAAACTTTATTCGCTGCGCAAACGGTCTGTTCGACCAGGCTTAAGGCGCCTTCATCAGCCTTGAAGGCGCCTTCAAGGCAGCTTGAAGGCGCCTTGAGCTGTTTATCCAGCACAGCTTCTTTTCCAGCTCTTTTGCGTTGGCTTCCGATGCTCCGATCTTTTGGTTGATTGCGGCCAACCGGAATAGGGCTCACCCGAACCCAATTCCCGGCCTTCTCCTCGAGCAGCCTTCCGTCCCAGCTTAACCTCCCTCGAACGCCGTGCACGCTCTTCACGCCCACCGGAGTACTCTTCCGCAGCTCTCTCGTCCTTCGGACGCACCGAGCCCGTCGACTCCTTTCCCGTGTCGTCCTTCTCGCTAGCTGCGTCTTCCGCTCGACTTCCTGTGCTCCTAAGTTCCTGCACACTCAGACACAGGGATCAAACACAACGTAGGATCTAACCAACTTGGTTGATCACATCAAAACTACCACGGGGTCCAACACTCACGTCCCTCCGCATAATTTGTTACATACCCAGTAATCGCCTTTATGGTCCACCCAGTTACGGGTGACGTTTGACGAAGCCAAAGTATGCAACTCCTTATGTAAGGAATCATGGTGACTTCAGGTCCAAGGACTAATAGTCATACTAATAGCCACATGAGAAAGTATATGACACTCATATAACGATCCATGATACTTTCTCATGGCGGGTCATTGAGTATACATTCTCCAATGCATACTCATTTGTCAACTTGATATCTCTATATCCATGACTTATGAGATCAAGTCATCGAGTTGACCTACATGCTAGTCTCATCGCATTAACATTGTCCCTGAATGTTAATACTCGATTAGAAATGATTAAGAGTAATGTTCTCTATATCATCTCACTATCGATTCAACCAATCGATTGATATAGATAAGAACCTTCTACTCAAAGACGCTATTATACTTAGTTATTTGGCACCAATACAAGTAAGTATAATAACCATAAAAGAAATGTCTTTATAAACATATAGGAAAATGATACATCGAGTTCATACAACAATCATCATATAATTGGCTCTAGGGCTCTAACTAACACCTGGTACCTCGATGCTCGAGGCGGGTCCCACGAATATGTAAGCAACCAGACAATAATATAATAGTGAAATAAATACAAGATAGGTACAATGGCGTACCCTGGCCCCCGGGGGGGGCGCCCTCGGATGGATCAGTGAGCTGACCGCGGTACTGATCAAGTCGCCACGGCATGGACGAGTGGATGAGTGTGAGTCCACCGAGGAGCCGGACCTGAAAGTGGCGACAGGGAATCCAGTGCAGCAAGGATCCAAGAAGACAGCATGCAGGCCGGATACGACAGCGGCTCATAGGCCAGTACACGGCACGCAGGCCCGATAACACTAGTAACGCACAAATATAATAACGGTGCAAATAACGGAGCACAACGGCTCGATGGACGGAACTGCATCGGCTCACCGGCCAAACGCCCTCCAGGCTCAACAACCGGCGTAGACAAACAGTACGAGCGGCGTCAGCCGCTAGAGGGGGATGACCGCTGCCGAAGGCAGCTGCCCACTACCGGAGGCAACGACAGTGGCTGCAAGAGGCGGAGGCGACGCCCACTGGGGGCGGCAGCAGCACTCGCTAGAGGGGGCATCAGCGAACCCTGGGGGCGATGGCGCTTGCCGGCGGCGAAGCCCGCTGGTCGTAGTGTGTAGGGGCGGCTGCGACTCGTGGAGGCGGCAGCAACTGGCGAAGGCGGCGACGACGGATGCTGGAGGAAGCATCGGGGGCGTCCAGAGGGTCGGAGGCGGCAGGGCAACAGAGGTATGCATCAGCGAGAAGAGGGGGAGTGACGGCTGGAGTCCCCGTGAGGATGGCATTGGTACGCATGGCAGAGGTGTCGACTGGAGGCTTCTGCCGGGAGGAGATCTCCCGTCTGCGGAGCTGGTGGCGGCAAAAGGACGCCCTCCCCTTCCTTGTGACGACACTAGAGTGACGAGGTTAAAGGGAAGAGGGCAGAGGAGAAGGGGAAGGAAGCGCCGGCGGCTTCGTCGTCATCGGCGCAGGGCGTCAAAAGGAGGAGAGTCCTCCTTGGCAGGCGGCGGAGAAAAAACCTCCCCTTCCTCCCGTGCATAGTGCCCCCTTTTAAAACCGAAGCTCTAGAAACTTGAAATGACCCCAATGCCCTCCCTTCTACTGCCCTTATCTCATCACCACATCACAAGTCTCTCCTTCAAGTCTAGTCGAAGGAGGCGTTAGTCTGACTGACTGGACAGTCTATTACCAAAACTGAATCACTCTCGATATCCAAATCCAATCCCTGAATTCCTCGTACAATGTTACACGAGCAATCGCTGTATAGTGCCTCATGAGGAATGGAGACAATGCCGAGCGGACTGCGAGAATGTCTAGTAAGTGACAAGTAAAACGATTGTCGACCGAGCGACCAGCGAGGTGTCGAGTAGACCGGGCGAACAGGTGATGTCGAGTGGACTACGAGAAATAGTACTAAGTCGATAATCGGCCAGATGCCGAGCGAGATACCGTGCAAATGTCGAAGGAGCAACGAAAACATCTTTGTGAGCAATGACTATACCGGGTGCACGACGAAAATAATGTCGAATGAGTGACAAGTAAAATGATAGTAGACCGAGCGACCAGCGAGGTGCTGAGTAGACCGGGCGAACAGGTGATGTCGAGCGGACTATGAGAAATAGTACTAAGTCGATAATCGGACAGATACCGAGCGAGATGCCGTGCAAATGTCGAAGGAGCAACGAAAACATCTTTGTGAGTGATGACTATACCGGGTGCACGACGAAAATAATGTCGAATGAGTGACAAGTAAAATGATAGTAGACCGAGCGGCCCGTGGGATAACCAGCGGGCCGAGCGAACGAGTAGGCGATGTCGAACGGGCGACTGAGAAAATGTCAACCAAAGGATTGTAAAATGCTAACCGAACCATCTAGCGAATGTCGAGCGTTCGACCAAGTAGTTCAAGTGTCTGGCCGAACGGGCGACTAAGCGATACCGGTCGGATGACTATGAGAGTGCTGAATGAGTGGCCTAGAGAATGCCGACTGGGTAATCATAAAATGACGATCGCATTGCCGTAAAATGCGACTAAGAGACCAAAGCGTCGACCGAGCGACAAAAGATAGGGCCGAGCTGCTACCAGGCAAACTATCGGGCGAACGTCAAGTGCGCGCAAGGAAAAATACCGAGCAAGAGGTGAAGCAGCGCTGGGCAGGAGAGGAGCCCGAAAATCGAACGGGAGCATAGCTCGTGAAATCGAATGCGCAGAGACGGAAGTCATGAGTCGAACCAGCGCATCGCACGTAAACTGAACTGGAGCGTAGCCCGTGAATCGAAGGCGCATGAAAGCGAAAGTCGTGAGCCGGACGAGCACATCGCACGTGGACTGAACTGGGGTGTAGCCCGTGAATTGAAGGTGCATGGAAGCGAAAGTCGTGAGCCAGACGAGCACATCGCACGTGGACTGAACTGGGGTGTAGCCCGTGAATCGAAGGCGCATGGAAGCGAAAGTCTTTAGCCGAGCGGACCTAGAGCCCGTGAGATATCCTAGTCCAAAACCAGTGGGCACTCTTGTCCGTGATCATTAAAGATGGCTCGACCCCGAACGGAGGAGTTAAGTGCTTGTGAGAACTGCTCGACCCCGAACGGGGGAGATAGATGCTCGTGAAGGCTGCTCGATCCCGAACGAGAGAGATAGAAGATATGATGTGCTCATCCACGACTGGTGAAGGTTGCTCAACCCCGAACAAGGGAGATAGATGCTCTGATAAACTGGTTCGAGACCAATGATAATCACTCGACCCCGAACGGGGGAGATGTAATATCTGATAGTGACGACTGCTCGACCTCGAACGGGGAAGATGAAATAACTGAAGCTGGTCTGAGACCAGTGGAGACCGCTAGACCCCAAGGGGGGAGAAAGAATATCCGATAAACTAGTTCGTGAAGACGGGGGTTTAACGTCACCGTTCGACGGGTTTCAGGCCGGGGGGTTTATAGTCGCCAGTTCGACTCTAGAATTTAACGTCGCCGCTCGACGGTCTTCATGTCGGGGGGTTTATAGTCGTCGGTTCGACTCTAGAGTTTAACGTTGCCGCTTGACGGTCTTCAGGCCGAGGGGTTTAAAGTCGCCGGTTCGACTCTAGAGTTTAACGTCGCCGCTCGACGGTCTTCAGGCCGGGGGGTTTATAATCGTCGGTTCGACTCTAGAATTTAACGTCGCCGCTCGACGGTCTTCAGGTCGGGGGGTTTATAGTCGTTGGTTCGACTCTAGAGTTTAACGTCGCCGCTTGCCGGTCTTCTAATATAACTCAAACCCGGCCAATCGGCGCGGGAGTCCCTGACAAAGCTCGGAGCTCGGATAATATATACCCGGCCGATTGGTGTGGGGTCTTCGTCAACGAGCTCGGGGTTTGGATAATATACATCCGGCCGATCGGCGCGGGGTCTTCCTCAACGAGCTCGTGGCTCGGATAATATACACCCGGTCAATCGGCGCGAGGTCTTCGTCAACGAGCTCGGGGCTCGACTAATATACACCCGGCCGATCGGCGCAGGGTCTTCATCAACGAGCTCGGGGCTCGGCTAATATACACCCGCCGATCAACGTGGGGTCTTCGTCAATGAGCTCGGGGCTCGGCTAATATACACCCGGCCGATCGGCGCGGGGTCTTCGTCAACGAGCTCGGGGCTCGGCTAATATACACTCGGCCGATCGACGTAGGGTCTTCATCAACGAGCTCGGGGCTCGGATAATATACACCTGGCTGATCGACGCGGGGTCTTCGTCAACGAGCTCGAGGCTCGGATATTATACACCCGATCGATCGGCGCGGGGTCTTCGTCAACGAGCTCGAAGCTCGGATAATATACACCCGACCGATCAGCGCGGGGTCTTCGTCAACAAGCTCGGGGCTCGGCTAATATACACCCGCCCGATAGGCGCGGGGGTCCTCGATCGAGGAACTAGGGCAGATCATATAACTGAAAGAGGAAAGATAACGCAAAAACTGACCGAGATCATGAGGATGGTAGAATTTTCCGGCGTCGTCCATCTTCACGTTCCCGACCAGCTGCGTTCCCACAGACGGCGCCAAATTGATCCTGTCGGGAGGCGAAAAGACGAACATGCCGGTGTATCGTGTCTAGAAGCTTGACCGCGCCTCCATAACCTGGATGGTGAGCTATATTCTGTGTTGACCAAGTCGTCAGAAGTTCTCCTCTGGTCAACCGTTCTTGTATCTAGCGACCGGGTTACCGCGGTCCCTGGTACCTCGATGCTCGAGGCGGGTCCCACGAATATGTAAGCAACCAGACAATAATAGAATAGTGAAATAAATGCAAGATAGGTATAATGACGTACCCTGGCCCTGGGGGCGCCCTCGGATGGATCGGTGAGCTGACCGTGGTACTGATCAAGTCGCCACGGCATGGACGAGTGGATGAGTGTGAGTCCACTTAGGAGCCGGACCTGAAAGCGGCGACAGGGAATCCAGTGCAACAAGGATCCAAGAAGACGGCACGCAGGCTGGATACGACAGCAGCTCGCAGGCCAGTACACGGCATGTAGGCTAGATAACACTAGTAACGCACAAATATAATAACGGTGCAAATAACGGAGCACAACGGCCCGACAGACGGAACTGCATCGGCTCACCGACCAAAGACCCTCCAGGCTCGACGACCGACGTAGACAAATAGTACAAGCGGCGTCATCCGGTGGAGGGGGCTAACCGCTGTCAGAGGCAGCTGCCCACTACCGGAGGCAACGACAATGGCTGCAAGAGGCGGAGGCGACGCCCACTGGGGGCGGCAGCACTCGCTGGAGGGGGCATCAGCGAACCCTGGGGGCGATGGTGCTTGCCGACGGCGAAGCCCGCTGGTCGCAGTGTGTAGGGGCGACTGCGGCGCATGGAGGCGGCGGCAACCGGCGAAGGCGACGACGACACATGCTGGAGGAAGCATCGGGGCGTCCAGAGGGCTGGAGGCAGCAGGGCAGCGGAGGTATGCGTCGACGAGAAGAGGGGGAGTGACGGCTGGAGTCCCCGTGAGGATGGCATTGATACGCATGGCAGAGGTGTCGGCTGGAGGCTTTTGCCGGGAGGAGATCTCCCGTCTGCGGAGCTGGCGGCGGCAAAAGGACGCCCTCCCCTTCCTTGTGGCGACACTGGAGTGACGAGGTTAAAGGTAAGAGGGCAGAGGAGAAGGGGAAGGAAGTGTCAGCAGCTTCGTCATCGCCGGCGCAGGGCGTCAAAAGGAGGAGAGTCCTCCTTGGCAGACGGCGGAGAAAAAACCTCCCCTTCCTCCCGTGCACAGTGCCCCCTTTTAAAACCGAAGCCCTAGAAACTTGAAATAACCCCAATGCCCTCCCTTCTACTGCCCTTATCTCATCACCACATCATTCTAATTATCTATAAAGAAAGACTAGCGTAACATTCATTAATTTAGGAATGGATGTCAGGGCAAAACGATTCAAACGGTGGTAATATTTTCCATACGCGTGTATCTATCAGAATAGTCTGTATCGGCCTCTTGTTGAATATCATGAACACTTTGTACTCGAAACAATCTGAGGCAAAGCTATATAAGATCATGAACATTAAGGAATTGGTCCCCTCGGATGGGTCTAGTGGCTAGCGCATGAGGTGTTGCCACAATGAGGTCTGAGATTCGAATCTCGACAAACCCGAGGTAAATACCTCCCTTATGGGCTAGTCACTATTCCAAAGGCTAGTAGCCGCCCCTGATTTACCTCCTTCGTGTTGGCCTTCAGACGAGTTGACGGGAGCACTGAGAGCAAGCGTATTCACTTTTTGCCACAATGAACATTAAGGAATTGAACAAAAGGAAAAGTTCATTATTTGATTTGATGGCATAAATCAAGGAACTTCCATCAATGTCATCGGCGAGAACTTGCAAATGCATGGACGAAACAACTAGCTAACCTAGTACAGTCGACTATTCCAACACAAAGAGACAATATAATCGTAAGTATACTGAGTGAAGAAAAAGAAGATTGTGGTTAAGATCAAGATCTGCCCACTGTCCCTAACAACATGAAAAATTGCAAGCGAGGAGGGAAAACGGAACCTGGAAGACGACGCGAGTGGTTCCGAGAGCAGGATCAAGGAAGGCGGAGGCTGGATCGACGATGGAGAAGGAGAGGTAGAATAGCAGGAGAAGCGATGGGAAGCATCGGTTCTCCATCTCGTCGCCGCGGTATCTTCCAATTCCGAAGATTTTCCAAATTCGTTTTTTTCTAATCTCCAGTTAATTAATTGCTCATTTATTAATCAATTTGGCCCCTACAAAATAGAGATTATCATTTATAGCCTCAAAAAAAAACACAGAGCATGCATTCGGCGTGATAATAAAAACATTAGAAAAAGGTCTTCTGGAAATTTATTTTTTTCTATTTATATATGTTACTACTATTACTAAAACACTATTGTCCAGTCCCCGTGTATAAAAAAACCAATCGATCATGTTTGATGTATTTATTTATGTTCATTCATATAAAATTAATTAAATAAATAAAAATGAACAACGAGTTTAAACACATATATTCAATTTATTAACATTCATAATCAAGGATGATTGTGAAATATGTTCATTAATATGATAAATGAATAAATAATAACTTTGAAAATGAATATACAAACTTATATTATCAAATTTATTAAACAAACTTATTACACACAAACTTAAACTGAGAAGTCAATAACATTTCAGTTTATTAACATATAAATAAATCAACTTAAACCAAACTTAAACTTGTAAAAATCAAATCAAATCAAACTTAGCAATCTTTCATTTTAACGATTTAATTCAATTTAGACTCGATTAGCTTGAGTTTATCTTATCAAATAAGTTTAACCGCCACCAAACTTACTTGTTTACAACCCTTACAGACAACGTAGAAATGGTCAAAACACTTAACATGGTCTACAAGTGATATGCATACAAATAAACGGCCCGTGGCTAATCCATTAACTTAACTTGCTCTTTATGCAGACAACAGAAATACAATTCAGGTGAGCACACACTCACACTAGACAAGCTCACCTGCACCAAGATCTCGAGGATGCAAATTTAAGAGCAAAACTACAAAGCCGTCACTGAACAGAGAGCTTTTGCAGTAATTATGACTCTAAGCACTTCAACGAAACAACTTAGCTTCAGCATCTTATAAACCTGAGTTAGAACGTGTGGATGATGATGACAATGATAGTTATGACAATGATGATGATGAGCACCCAACGGCTCCTTGTGCCTCTGATATTCTGCCGCGGGAAACAACTTGGATCCCATTTCTCTTCGGATCCTCGCTTTGTTTCTTGGTCAAATTTCCTTTCATAGATAGCTGCGTCTTGATATGGCTTTTACTCAATAAAACCATCCCACCATGTTTTGGCGGATGTAAAGCGCCTTCCACACAATCACCCGCTTGCGCACAGCTCCAAATTCTAGAAGGCCCTTCCCCAGGTGATTTCAACCTTCGAAATCCATTTTTCATTCGACAACCAGCCCAGTTATCAGAAATATTTTCATGCAACTTTGAACAAAGTGGGCACGGGGGATCATGTTTGGATATCTTAGGGGTGGTTCGCTCTAAACATTCAGAATGATACACATGCCAGCATGACAGAACACTTGCAGTTGGCAAATCTCCACTGCAAACAATCCGGCGGGAGGACCATGGTGATCTCTGCGACAACCACCTCTCACATAGTCCACATTTGGATAACTCATGCAAAGAATTATGAGAACTAGATTTGGGTTCCAATAGTTCACAGATGTCCATGAAGTCAACATTGCCAGAGTTATCCCAATGCACTGGCTCCTTCTGGAGGACACCACTAGTCTCTGATAAACCAAAAGCATGAAGTTCAACCAGTGGTCTGATAAATCTATGATCAGTATGTAGACTGTTTCCAGAGATTGTCGAGAAAACATTACTGTTTCGTTCTTCACCTCCAGCAATGTGGTCTGGAACTGATAGAGGATGAATGGCCTTTGGCATGAAAAAGCGATGACTCGAGAAGCTGCAACCAGCAGAACCATGAGATTTTGATATAGCATCATATTCACTGCCATCTGAACGCGAGGAAAAGGAACCATTAAAGGATGGAAGCCCCAGTTTTCCCTGTAGATCAAAGGTAAGTCAATCCAGATCATTACATAAGAATCTTAGTTGCAATATATTCTTTGTATTCATAAGTGCGATCGAGATACCTCCACAAACCGTGGGATGACCAGTGGTCCAGATACTGGATCTGTTATATCAATGAAACAACTTTTGCTTGAGAATTCATTACCCACATTTGAGTTAAATTGTAATCAAACAGTGTAAAGATATGCTCATTGAGGCCTTAAAATGCTAAAATAAAATAAGTCAATGTAATTGTCAACTCAGGAACATTCCCAACCAAAGTACATAGTGAAGCTCCTGGTCATGCACCATATCTTGCAATTCTAGAGTTGCCTCTAACTAAAATATGCTCACAGATGAAGTTTAAAATGCCTGTGAAAGGGTAAATTAATTTCGCTGATGACAACACATAACAGAAAGGCCAAAATGCATCTTTAATCACTAACTGAGAGTACATGGTGAAACTCGTGGTCATGTAGCCATACCTTGTAATTCTAGGGTTACATCTAACCAAAAGACGTGCACAAATGGAGTTTCAAATGTGAAATCTCTAGTAAAAGGTCAAAACAATTTAAATTTCCTTGATGACAGAACATATAATAAGAGAAAGGCCAAATCCGACACTTAATCCTTTAGAAAATGTCAAACGATGGCCGCTTTGAAATTGAAAATAAAAGAGAACCAGGAAACTGACACCATTCCATCAAATCCATGTTAGTCCCAATAATCGGGATCAACTACATGGATCTTATGCCTCCATTGAATTATGTGCAATTAAAAATATAAAAATGCATGTTTTGATATCAGTATATAGATTATCCTAAGTGGGTAGACAAACTAGAATAGCTAAACGATAACATCTTCCATTGAGTTTCCTATAAAATGCCAATATGCTGTCTAATCAAGTGCATGTGATAGATAAGAACCAAATTTTTACAAGTAGACACCCATCAAATCCAAGCTTGACTATTTGTTCTTTTCAACTTTTAGCCAAGAATTTATCTTTAAAATGGGAATGATTGAACTCTCTGCATAATTCATAATGTCCCAAAGAATACAATATTGTTCCATTCGCACAAATATTGTTAATCAACATGCAAACCAAGTATATAAGCTGCAAATTTGAACTCTATGAAAATAACCATACAGACTTCCACACAGTCAGAGTTGACCTTTGTGAAGTCTAAAGAAATTTATTCATAAAATCATCGATTTCCAATATAAATGAAAGAGGAATCCAAGTTTCAGCTTACCTCTGATGTATTCCTCAATGCTGGCTCCTTGTGTAACTGGGGGTCTCAAATGATAGTTTTGGAAGCTATCAGAAGGGCTACTGGTGCATGAAAGAGCACCGTCAGAGACAGAGAACTGATGATTAGCAAATGACTCATTCCTTTCCCAACTCCTGGAACTTTTGTCATTCAACGAAATGGAAGATCCACAGTGCACAACTCTATCATCACCTTGTGAGCCAAAAGAAAACCCCTCTGCACGAAAGCGATAGTCCCACCTTGTTGACAAGGGCGGCGAGAAACTTGAGCTTGTTGGCCAAAATGGTTCATTGCATCCCACCGACCACTCCCTACTTGTAGCCCGAGAACCGTGTGGCCTAGCGGCCACACAACAAAGCGCCCCTATCTTAGCTACAACTTAAAAACCCCTACTCTCAACTTACAACCAATTAAAACCAAAAATCACTGCAAGCGCACCGTACCTGCATGTTCTATCAAGAACAATCTACAAAAATATGTGATTAAAAAAAAAAATCAAAGCCCTTGTGTTTCTCGAAGTACCAACTCCGACCCTGAAGTAGTGGTTCCTGACCTTTGCGGTTGTTCAGAACTTTAAATCACGAAGAGCAGGGGGCGAATCGCCCAAATTCACCACCTAAAGCGAAAAAAAACGATCTTTACAACGAGAGAATCTTTAAAAAGCCCAGAGGAAACAACCGGAAGAAGCACAGGTAGACAAACTAAAAAAACCCGATAAAAACTTTTATGCAGATGATGATTCATCGAGTTTCTATGAACAGCAACCGAATCTTACAAGTCAAGAAAACACTAAAAAAAAAAACAAATTTCCCCCCTAGTGATTCCAAGAGAGTAACTTACAGAGATTTAGCCCCAACAAATGGTGCATCACTGGGAAGAAAGAATGGACGGGAGCGGATTCGCAGTCGGAGAGGGTACAAAAGCCCTAACGTGGGTTTCCGGTGTGAGGAGGAGAAAGGGATTGTCGGACTCATAGCGATGAGGATCTGTCGGGCTCGTAACCATGAGAGAGTGAAGTAAATAATTTTCCACTAATACCCTCGGGCCTCCGGGTAATTATAGCTTAAAGAATTTATTTTTTCGGCCGTTATTTTTCTTTTATTTTATTTTTTAAAATGTTTCGCTGAATTTTTTTTAATATATATATACACACACATAAATTTTAATTTGAAAAATAAAATTATCTCAAGTTAATTCCCGAATATGACATTTTAAATTTATTTATGTTAATAGAGAAACATTTTATTTGTTGATTGATCCGTCTAAGTCAATTTCTTAAACAATTTAACTCACCAATTGATTAACTAAACCCGATCTATGATTATTCTATGAATAAGTCTGGCTTAAGTTTCTCAACGCACATAACTTATATATATTAGATTTTATCTTCCTCAATTTAACTTGTCAACCAAATAATATGCTGCGAGACGTTTCACCTACACAGTTTGCTTCTTCTAGCTGTTGTCAGTATTGAACTAACTTCATCACGCCAAATCAAACTCCACAAGCTGCTGTAACACCGCCTCAATGCTAATGTTTCAGATATCTTATGGGCCTTCTCCGTTCTTCATTGACCCTCCAAGTTATCATCAACACTAGCACCTTGCAGAGTTACAAACTCTCCAAACTCCATGTATATCTTATGAAATTTCTTGCACAACTTAACACAAACAAAACCTAAGTTTCCGAGAACGATTTAACTTATTTTGAAAAAACATGCCTTGATTATGGGTAAAAGATTTTTAAAATATAATCCTTAGACCTTCGAATGAGAATAAATTTAAAACACTCAATAACCTTAATTTTTAAATAACCAAGTAGCTTACAGTGTAACAAGAAAGAATGTGGCAGTACAAATTAACTAATGAACAAAAGAACAAAGGCTATTAAACAAAGAAACAATAACAACAGAACATCTATGGTAGGCCTATAAAGGCCTACAAAGGCATGAAGGGAATGGCTAAACTTTTCTTTAAGAGAAGGCTAATAAGTCGCAGGGTATCTGTTTTCATCTCGAAGAGTTTGACTGGTAAGGTACATTAAGGCACTCCTTTGCATTGGTTAGGCATTCGTGCGGGTTAGCATAGAAGTAATCTTCCTCTTTAGGTTTGTTGATGAGAACTTTTCGACAGATTGGCTGTCCAAGACTCCCATTAACAACTTGTTTCACTGAAGATGCAAACTCATCCCATGGAAGTGTTTTGTTGTTATGCATATCAAGAAGCTTAACCAATTTTCTGCGGTCCAGCAAGATAGTTTTCTGAAACCCAAGGTACCTACCAATGCCAAAATCCGGGCAATGAAACTAATTGACAACACAGAGAAAAAATGGAAAAGGAGAAAAGTGTCACCTTCGATGCCCCTCAACAACTTTGGCCATATTTCCATCATATGTTGGGATGAAAGTGTCGCTCGCCAACGAAACCATATAATCAAGTGCAGCCATTTTGGATGAGTGATTTTGGAACTGCTGCAGATCTTTTGAATTAAGCAACATCTCCTTTTTAACCTGCAGATTGGGTGTATCATAGAGCTTCAAAGTTCTGGACTACGAGAATTAAGTAGAACAGAGATCATAGATCGGTATCATGCCTCAACCTGAATTTGGTAGCTAAAGAAAAAGTGAAGCAGCATTGTAAACGGAAAATGGTCTTACGAGATTGGGAAATTCTGCACGCAAAACTGATAGCCTCTTTTCCCCACCGTAAATCTCACCAGAGGCGATGTATATTACAGTGTCTTTGTCAAAGCCCAATGCTTTGAGAATAAGGGTGGTTTCCTCAGGTGTAAGTGGGCACAAGCCTTGCAGTCTCTTGGCTGTGGAATTTATCTCTTTTTCTCGCCACCAAGGATAGGCATACCTGAAAAGTGTAGAAGTTAGTTTCAAGTGTGTACAACTATATAATGCTGTTTACAAGAATAAAATGAATCTGCTGTACCTGACGACAGAAACCTTATCATGAAATATCAAAATTTCAAAAACCTTCTGTCATTAAGAACAACAGTTTGGCAATGCCATCATAGATGAAATCATTGTTTCATCTATGATTGGGTACAAGTATAGTTTAGGTTTAATAGAGATGAGAATAATGAGATTCAGTGTGGGGTTATTGGGAAATACAAATAAAAAATGTTACCATGGGAGGAGTAATTAGTGTAACTCTAACAGAGTATGAAATACAGTCAAATGAGCTAAACTTCAAATATGTTTACCATTCTATAGTCTAATTATTGAAATCATGAAATGATAGGAGTTGAGAGTGTGAAGGAATAGATGGAAACTAAAAACTTCAGTTAATGTAATTAAATTTAAAAGTGATTTAAGAGATTCAAATATTACAATGATACAGTTTTACAAAATGTTTAATGGAAGGATACGAATGATAGGGGCTATCCCGATAATTGTTGAGAACAGTAGAGTTTACCCAAATTATTGATATACAATAAGTATATAGGTAATTCCACAAAATAGAGCATAGCTTCAGTAGTAGATAAGTGTTGCTAGAATATACAAATGAAAAAGGTGAATCCACAAAATGGTAGCACTGGTCTTCTTGAATTCTCCAATTGTAAGTTATGTAACATACCCTGAATTAGTACAAAATTTTTGAAGACCTTTGTTTTTTTTTTCTTTTTTCCTTTCCTTATTCTCTGTGAGAAGAAAGAACTATATATAAAAAGAAAGTTAACTTTTGCAATTTACCAGTTATTTGTTAAATATCATAATTTGATTTACAACAGTATGCTAACTTGTAATGAAAAAACCCAAAATGCCAAAGGAAGGCATAACAACATATTTTACAAAGCCTAAAACTTCAGCGGTGAAGAATCAACAAAATGTGAATTAGTTACAAGAAGATCAAAGAGGTTTTATTGTTGTGTACCTTAATCTTTTAAGCTCTTCAGCTTCTTTCTCAGAACAATCACGAGTGCAACCAGAAAAGGCCAGCATGTCCATTTCATATCTCAAATGTAAGGTAACAAAGGATCCCTTCCCTCGAAGAATCTGAACCAACTTGTTTCCCAATGTCATGATCTGAGGAGAAAATTTCAGCGCATGATAGTTTACACGGCATCTAAGCTTCTGGAGCTCAAAAGCAAGATTGTTTGCTAATCGTGCATCCGTTTTATTAAAATGAATCACATTAAACTTGTTGAACAGTGGCAAAATCTGCAGCATAAGAACAAACAAGAGACAACACAAGAATAATAAATTCCCACATAACAGCCGAGTAATTTGCAAGAACACAGACAAGAGACAAGAAACACAGAGCCCTAGTTCCTTACTCTGGCAAAAATGATCAAGTCATTCATGTTAGCATTTCAAGTAACAGAACAAAATGTCAATATAATAAACTAAGAAAAGATGTCCGCACCTGTTGTATGTAGTATTTCTCATCTGACCAACTCACTGGGCGCATCATAAAAAACTGGCTTGAAACATTTCTATTTATGCTATTTGGCAGCTTTTTAATTATTCGCACTTCGTCTTTCAGTGATTTGATGAAATACCTCACATCAAAGATATCATCAAAATTACTGAAATTAGACGACAGGAATATATTAGGACCACAAATAAGAAAAAGGATGATAAGAAACAACAACAGGATAATCTATAAGTTATACAGAGCACTGGACAAGTATATAAGTTAGTGCCAATGTATGAAGAAATGAATATTTGATATCCTGGTGTCTCCACTTTTCAATTAATTGACACTAAACGGCAAGCTCAGCGGTTGGTTCTTGTAGTTCTGAATTAGCATGCACTTTGGATGTGAAATAGGGATGAACAAGACCTTGGGTCAGCCCAAAATGAATTCTTGTCCAGTTCCGGGACCACTAGTGTTAGGTTCAGTAAGCGAGCCACCATCACCATGTCACATATCTGAAAACCAAATACCATAATTTCAATACTTGCCCTTGGCAGATGTCCACAACTTTGAGAAGGAATTATACCAACCGCTGCACGCATTTGGTTCAAGCCGCCATTGCATGATAGTTTTAGATAGCCGTTGCTTGTATAATTTCCTGAAAGTGGTTAGATTTTGCAGACATCACACTCTAGAAGATAGACAAGTTAAAATGCCAATTTATTTAACTTCGGTTCTAAAATAATGGGTTATTATTATACTCGGTCTGTTTTAAAACCAAATATAGTTTGTAAATAATTTGTGCTTGAATGGCATGGAAAATCATGTTCAACCATCAAGCACCTGTGTTTATAAATCTAAGCCTATCTGATGCCATTCATATTCAAGCAAAACTAAAATACTACGGAGGAAGCATTAAAACATCTTCTGTGGATCAAGAACTATGATTAAAATAAGGAACAGTCAAACACAAGGGAATCATCCCTGCAGACCAAAATCTTCCAAGCAATCAGAACAGGAGGGAAAAAAAATCAACTGCATGAAAAAATATTCTTTGCGTTGGTATTAGCAGCTCCAAAACTCAAGCTATTGGATATATGTATTGTCTACCATGCGAAGCAGAAGATCAAAAGGCAAAGATTGAGAGTATGCCAAAATAGATAGTACATCTCATCTACTTGTTCTAGGTATTATTTCATTATCCGTCTAGTGTCCGCTTACAAGTGCATTCATCGTCAGCAAAATAGTTTCTTTATTCGCGAATCTTTTTTGTACCACTCATTAGGGGATAAAAGAATGGTGAAATCTATTATCTTTTTCTCCTAAGACACCTACCCCGCAACAGTCCAAAAGGAAAAAAAAAAAATATTTGTATGGTTTGCCGAAATAACATTGCACAAAAAAGATAGGGCTACATACTCGACTGTAGCCCTGGTGATGGAGGTGTGAGCGGCGGAGGAGCTGAACTCGATCCAACACCGGCGACGTCGTCCCTGAGGACAAGGAAAAACCGCGCGGGATTCCAACTCTGCCAGAGACGCCCGTAGGCAAGGAGCTGGATCAGGCACGTCCAGAGGAGGACGCAACCGCACGCGGTCACGAACCACGCCTGCCGTCGCACCCGCGCCGTCATCGCGGCTCTCGCCTGAGGCAGCCCGCTGACCTCAACCGCGATGGTGCCCTCCGACATCGCGCCGCCACCTCATTAGAATCGGAAGGCACGAACCCTAAATCGCAATATCCATCTCCAAGTCTCGATCTTTTCAGGTTTCAGGATCGAAATAAAAGGGAAGAGAAGAGATTCCCACCAAAGGAAATAAAATTACCTATTAGGCATAACGAGGAAGAAGACGGAAATTTTGCCATTTTGAAATTTAATTTTATAATACATATGAGTTCTTAGAATAATAATTTAGTACATTTTATTTATTTTTTAATTAAGAACATTATATTATTTACTGTGTGTTTTGTTATATTTGTTAATATTCTAAAATGGCATTAAATAATAAAAATACAAAAAAGAAGAATGGAGGAAAGTTGAAGATGTGGCGCTCACGTTAACTTCCTATGGATTTTGCACGGAACTATAATATAAACTACGTCAGTGCCGAGACAGGGAAGGGGTCCCCGACGTTGGCTCTCCGACGCTCAAGTCAATCATCGACGATGAGGAATGAAGTGGAGTAACAAGAAGACTATAGCACAAATAGTAAATATCGCATACCTCCATTGATACTTGGACCCTCTTTTATATAGGGCTCTCGTAGAGCGCGCACGCTTCCCAAAGTGAGCGCACTTATCAAAGTTTTCTCTAAAAAGACTTGTCTCAGTAAAGTGTCTCTAACACAGTATCTTAACGGGCCGAGCATATCTCTAAAGTGACAGTGGAAACTTTCGTCGTACGATCTTCTGGCAGCCCATGCCCGGTATCGATGACACAAATTCCCAAAAGGATATCACTAGATATCATCAGGAGTGTACTTCTAGGCCGAGCAGATTGACCGCTCGGCCTGAATTCTGCCACTCTGGTGTCCCATTCGGTCTGTGAGAGCCTCGTTGTTCTTAATGTGTGTTTGCTCGACCGAAGGTTCATTTTGCTATTGTCGAATCCTGATGCTAGGCCGAGCGAGGTAGCTGCTCGGGTAAATCATGTTGCCAGCCCGAGCGAGATAGCCGCTCGGTCGAAGTCAAACTCTGCACATCGATCCATGTTGTCTTGCCGAGCGGGGTGGCCGCTCGGCTTCTACTTATGCATACTCTCCCTTGAGCATCGATTGTTTGATTGCTCCCGGCGTCGAAGACGCGGGTCAGAGCCTTCTCTCCGGTCGAGACATACTTCGTCCGACCAACCGATGTCATCTATATTTTGACCGTCTTGAATTTAATCTCCACCGTGATAACGGGGGTGGGGGCCTTTATCATCACCGCATCAGAGGAAAAAACAAAATGAAAATGTGTGTGTGATACATCTGAAAAAGAAACTTAAAAATATAAATAAATAAATATCCCTTAAACTAATTCTAAAAAAAGCTAAATAAGTTTTTTTTAAAAAAAAAACTAATAAATTATAAAAATTGATGATGCGTTATTAAAAAAAAACAAAGAGGGAAGAAGAAGAAGAATATAAGAACTTAAAACCATAATCGAATAGAATCAGATGCGGATTGAAAGCTAAAAAGGGTAGAAAGCAGGGGAGCAAAATGTGGGGGCGAACGGCTTCCTTCATCCTCGACAAGAACAATCTCAGCCAGTTTCCTTCCCCCTATTCCTCGCCCCCGGAATCCTCCTCCATGGATCGCTCTAACCCTAGGCCCGGCATCTCCGCCTACTACCAGACCCGCGCGGAGCACCACGTCACCAGTGACTGGCTCGCTCAGGCCCATGCTGCGCTCCTGAAGGAGGAGGAGGAGAAGGGGGATCTGCCACCATCTGCCCCTGGATCCATCGTGAAGCCCTTCAGCGTCATCGACGAATTTAACCACTGGCGGAAGAAGCCCGACCTCGCCGAGGCCGTCGCCGCCATCATGGCCCTCGCCGCCGTCATCCGATCCAGTGAGGCGACCACCATGATGGAGCTTGAGATCGAGCTCAAGAAAGCTTCCGATACTCTAAAGGTAGGATCTTGGTTGCACGACCTCTTTTTCCAGTACATTAAACAGCGTTCTATGATTCTATTGGTTCCTACTCTCTAGGGTTTTGCTTGCACGTTTGGAAAGATGTTAATCTTTATGTTATTGCTGACATTTTATCTCACAGCCCAGAAGAATTACTAATTCCTTACACAGTTCACTTTCGAACCGATCTCTAACGATCTTTCTTTCTTTGATAAGTTTGGACTGGACAATCTCTTTTTTTTTTTTCAGTTTCAAAAGCATTTCTGTCTTCCTTCCTTTAGCGGCTTCCTTAAAAGATTTTTGTAGAATCCCTACTAATGAGTGAATCACATCTTTGCATACTAGTTGATTTAGCTCAGTTTATTTTGGGTGACTATTTTTTGGGCTAGGTTTATTCACATTGATTATATTAATGCAAAATTATCATCTTTTTTCTCTAAGCTGTATAGGTATTTTTGTTCAACCTCTGTAGTGTTTATGCATTTTTTTTCCAAATTGGATCACTCCCGTATGTTTTTCTTTTTATAAATAGTTCTCACTCATTTTTTCAATCTTCATACTGATTACAAACTTCTTGGCATAGCATCATTTAGTTGACAAAGCTGCTCGTCACTTAAGTTAGGATATTTAATTGACAAAGTTGCTCGTCACTTAGTGAAGTTAGGATATTTAGTTGACGAAGTTGCTGGTGCAAAATAATCAATATCAATTTCTTAATTAGCAAAAGTAGGCTTAATTGCAGTGATGTAAGACAATCAATAAAAGCATAAGCTATAATTAAGAATATTCAGTAGGATAAACAAAGAAATAGTTTAGAGTATACAACCCGGTTACCCGGGCTTGATCCGACCCTCGCCCTCTAAGTATACAACCTGTGATGCCTCTATTACTGATTCGACTACACAATAAGGTCTATCGTGCACCCTTTCAATGTTGAGCCTCGTCTGAGTATATATGATTTAAAAATTGAAACGAAAGAAGAACGAATGGGAAAAAAAAGGCATTAGAGTTCTTGAGGAAGAGATTTTAAGCCTTGGGAGTGACCTTTCTTTTTAGAGGGCAATTGCTTTGAGGTGCACATTGACAAAGGTTGTCGCTTCTAGAGATGCACCCTTTTAATAATAAAAATTCAAAAGACAATATAAAAAAATTCAAATATAATTTTAGCTCTTATAGCATTGATAGTTTAAAGATTACCAAGTTAGGTTACTTTTTTCTGATGGCTTGATCCTCTCTCTCTCTCTCTCTCTCTTCTTGACCATAAGGTGATCCTGCACGGCCGCACCCCATTGGATGTGACGTCACATGGAATGTGAAACTATTCTCCATTTTAGGACGGGAGTAAAAGGTTATCTCCTCCCAACAATGTTGTTAATGTTGTTATATGGATCTGAATTCCCACACATTGGTGATGAGTCCTTTGGTTTTGTTTTCCTTTTTATAAATAATTCTCCTTGAATTTCTTAGCCTTTAGTCAAACTACAAACTTCTAGGTGTAGCATCAGTTTCTGAACTTACGATATTTAGGTGATGAAGCTGTTTGTGCAAAACATAAACAATCAAATAAAATTATTCAACAGGATAAACAAAAAAAAATAGTTTAGAGAAATATAACCTAGAGGCAAGCTGAAGCTCACAATCCTAAGGTGTCATTCTGGTTTCATCCAGTGTTCTCGCCTTAAGAATACTACCATCAACTGGTGATGCCCCTATTGTCAACATGCCAGCACATTGAGACATGTCACGGACTCTTAAAGTGTCGTGCAACGTCTAAGTATATATATGTGTGTCGCTTTAATAATAAAAAATTAGGATTAAATGATAATAAAAATATTATTGAAATATTGTTTTTGAGTTTTTATAAATAAAGACATTAATAAAAGCAGCTTCAATAGTTTAACATTACTACATTTTGTGATGGCCTAATCGATGGAATCAATTTTATTTTTCAGTCTGATCTAATGTTGCAGACAAAGAGACCTTATAATTGTTGTTCCCATTGCTGGATTACTTGCTTGAAATTATAACTAACAGATATGCCGGTATCTCAGTCTTGGGATGCAACTTCCATTTCACTATCAGCTGGTTGTGATCTCTTTATGCGATATGTTACCCGAACTTCCGCCCTTGAATATGAGGACTTTCATGCTGCAAAGCTTCGCTTGATTGAACGAGGGGAAAAATTTGGTGAGATTTCCATGAAGGTAGGTGATTGCCCGTGTTTCTTTTGTGATTTTACCCGTATGTCATAAAAACTAAGTTCGACTTTAAATATGCAAGGCACGCCGCACAATTGCCCTGCTTAGCCAAGATTTTATATTGGATGGCTGCACAATATTAGTTCATGGCTTTTCAAGAGTGATATTAGAAGTTTTGAAGCTGGCAGTTTCGAATAGAAAAGTATTCACAGTCTTCTGCACAGGTCCTTTATAAAACATTTCATAACTGCGATCTTGGGACACTTAAACAAAAACTCATGTGTTCCTTATGTTTCAGAGGGTAGACCTGATGGAACTGGATTGAAGTTATCCAAAGAACTCGCTGCACTAGGCATTCCTGTTAAACTTCTTATTGATTCTGCCGTCGCATATGTAATGGATGAGGTTGACATGGTATTAGTTGGAGCTGATGGAGTTGTTGAGAGTGGAGGCATTATTAACATGATGGGAACATATCAAATTGCGATAGTGGCGCATAGTATGGATAAACCTGTTTATGTGGCCGCTGAAAGTTACAAGGTATACAAACATAGAACTTCAACTCGTTTGCAAGGCAGAATAACCATTGAACTCAAAAAGCTTTTACAACAATACTATTTTTATTGTGATGATCTGCAGTTTGCACGGCTGTATCCATTGGATCAGAAGGACATGGAGCCCGCACTTCGTCCGATCAACTTTGGCGTCCCTGTTCCACCAGATGTAGAAGTCGAAACATCTGCTAGGGATTACACCCCGCCTCAGTACCTCACACTGCTCTTCACTGACCTTGGCATTCTTACTCCGTCTGTTGTGAGTGATGAGCTTATTCAGCTCTACCTTTAAGCGCCATGACAATTATAACTTGCTCTGAGGTAATGCTATAAGCTTGTCAAATAAAAAGGGGAAATCTGTGCTAATTCCCTTTCGTTCTTTCGTTTTTTTCCTCCTTCCAAAAATTGACTCTTCCTTGAGAAATTTTGTGCATCGACTACTTGTATATGGATAAAAGCCAGTTTGTTCATCTCCCTAGCATTCTCGATAACAGAACTATTCACTGCTTGATTGTAACTCCTTTGTAATACGAAGTCATAGATGTCAAACATCATGCAAAGGCGGGTATCGTTGGCGTCGAGTTGAAGAACACATGATCTAGACTGGGTCAGAAATAACTGATCATAAAAGAACGAAGGATGATGTTCGGCTAGTTGATATTATTGATTTTTATTTTTTCCTTCTCTACATGGAACACCAAAGTTAAATTTTTAAAGATAATAATAGTAAGATTAAGTTTGCCAAAAGTGCACGTAACAAATTGAGCAAAACAAGTTAGGAGTAAACATGGCTCTTCGATAAATTCCAAATATAACACATCCTAAAAGTTCAGTAAAATTTGATGCTCCTTTGCAAAATGCTAATAGAACTTCAGATTGCTTCAAAATGTTCCCAGCAATTTTAAAGAAATGATGGGTTGTATACAAATTAGTTTTAACTAAATAATATAAATCTTAAAGCCATGGTTGGAGAATAATCTCAGAATAGGATATTAGATTCAATAAAATTAATGTTGGCGCAAGACTAGCCTACGAAGAGAGGGATGCCATCACGTCTGATGCTCTCAGAACAATGAATTCTGCACCGTCGCTGCTTTTGAACTCACTTCCAGCATACTTGGAAAACATGACGTTGCTCCCAGCTTCGAGTTTCAATGGTGTTCTATTGCCTTCTGGATCTAAATTGCCAGGGCCCACGGCAATCACCTGCTCGATGAGGATGACTTTAGGCTTTAACATTCTGGCTAAATCAATGTAAACTTATCATTAAGTTCTGTTTCTTAAGATTGACAATCTCACCGTCCCCACCGAAGGCTTCTCCTTTGTGGCCTGAGTTAGCAGTAAACCACCAGCAGTTTTCTCTTCCGCTTCTGCCACCTACGGAAAGGAAATAGCTAAATGGTATGGCTTGCTTGCAACAATTGATGCTTCTTAGGAAACATGAAAATATCGTAAGCTCCACCAACGGAATAGCGAGAATGAAAACACTTATTTGCAGCATATTATGAATCTTGATTATCTAAAAGGAATCAACTTTTAAATCTGATGGTATACCTACTAAAGAGGATATACTAGCCCTATCAAAACTTAACACTAAAAGTTCGGATACAGAATCCAAAACTGTTTTAGCACAATCTACTGAACTCATTGTCAGTAACAAAATACAACTTTATGAAAAATTAGACTCTCTTCATAAAATACTCGAGGAAATCAAGTAAATGAACAAACTTAAATTTGAAAACACTCAATACTAATAAGCTTTAGAATATGCCAAACAATTTTCTATGACAAAAGAAGACGGTTTGACTGACAATCAAATAGCACTTGCATATCAATTCCAGAAAATTCTTTGTTAGAAACTAGGTTACTCTCCCTAGAAAAACAAAATTCAGGAAATAGTCAAAACACCAAATGAACTTAACAAGAACGGAGCCTTTTACTGGCTCTTCACAAACAGTCAGAGAGAGGCCAACAGAATCAAACACAACTTCTTGACTAGATAATCTTCCAACAAGAAGAAATAATTTTTCTGATACTAGTCCCCACATATTAGAAGTAATGATATTGAAAGAGATCTAAACATTTTCTCAAATGAGTAGTTAAATGAATTAAATCCTAGGTGATTATATAGCCTAGAAATACTAAGGTTTGGTATGTAAATTTTCTATTTTCATTTCCTAAGGGAAAAAAAAAACATTGTTTGGTTGTCAATTTCCTCATTTGTTTTCTAAAAAATGAGATCATTTTATGAGAAAATAGAAAATGTCTAAAAGTCATTTTCTAAAAAAGGGATAAACGCATGTTTTTTAGAAAATAAAAATAGAAACCAAACGCACTCTAATAAGCTTCTCAACTGCTGTGTTAGACAAGAAGCTCTTCATCTCCCACAGATGAAGTAAAACTTAATTTAATGACTGAAATATCAACTAGAACTTTATACAATCATCGACACAAACATCCATTTAGGATTAATTGAATATAAACTTAGAGGACTTACAAGATCCAGACTAGGAGGGAAAGTGCTATATGACTCTCGATTAGAAATCAATCATAGGACTTGTAGAAGTTGATATGAATAATATCATTATTAAAAACTTTGGCAGACATTAAAGTACATATACAAGCAAAAGGATATGGTCAGTTCCAAGATGACAATCTTCAGTTAGATATCATCTATTTGGGTAAAACAATGAATCATATTCATAATCATTTTAAAATTATGGTTACTGATATGATTGAAACACTTATACAAAAGAAATATGCTTTCTAAAACCTGGAGAACATAACTCAGAGGTTTTAGAATGGAACATAAATCTAAATAATCCTGATACAACATTAAAACCCACGACTTTGATCATGAATAAAAACAGAAATGAGAAACTTTCTATTAGATTTTCAGGATTGATGCCTTCTACTTCTCAAATTGAAGAAAATATAGAAGATGATAATTTAAATCTAATGTTTCTACAAGATGAAGATCCTTTCAGTATTCTTAGAAATTTGGGAAAAAGACTTAGTAGTAAGTCGGTCAGAGAGTTTAAGTGTGAATTGTCTGTGTGTAGACATTGAGTGTGAGCTTTGATTCTAACATAACTATGATTATTTTGATCTAAAGTAATGATTGTTCTAGGTTGTAAAGCTAAGTTTAAGTAATATAACTTTCTAATTTCGTGTGGAGTGTTAGAAAGCATATACTAAGTGTCCCAAAGTTGTAATGGGCTCTGATACCAAAATTTTTATGAGTTGGATGATCCAAAATATTTAGAGTGACTATTCCAAATACTAGTGGAGTTAAGTGGTACTCCTATGGAGTTATAGAAAGGTTGCTTCTGGAAATACAAAAGTATGTTTATGTGTTGAGAGGGTTTTAGAGAGTTATAGACTTGATTGAGAGAGTTTTAGATAGTTATAGACGGGAGTTATAGACTTGATTGAGAGAGTTTTAGATTGGATCTAGGCACTTTAGAAGGTAAGTTTCTTTTCTGCTGCTTCTCACTAGTGAACCTCACCCTATTAGAGAACAACAAGAAGCAACGTTGTATTTTTCAAACCTTACCCTGGCGTCTTCAGGTCTTACAACAAGCTACTCAGATTTTATTGCCTTACTTAGCCAACAAGGGATTTACAGGGTGGAAGAAATACAACAGTTCTATCCTCTCCCATAGATAGTTATCTTTCTAAAGCATTTATACTCGGATAAGGACTAGGAATTCTTGAAACAGGAGAAAGAAAATCATAGCCTTCCTCTTAGGCTTAAATAAGATTATTAAGCTGCCATAAATATAAGGTTTGCACAGAAAGATAAACACACAGAAGTACAAACAAGATTCACAAGAAGGAATTATAAGGAAATTGCAGAAACTTAAAGACTCACAAACTTGCTTCTTGCTTACAAGCTTGGGGTTTCTTCGATAATGAGACTCGCAGGCCTCAAGAGGGATTTATAGAGAAGGAAGAGAAGAGAAGAGAGGTCTACCATCTTCTAGAGAAAAGCAATCCACTAGGTGAGTCACCGAGCATGTGTTACAGTGCTGAGTCACATTGCTAGAAATATCGTTTGGGTGAGCTTTATAATTGTATGTTGAGTCATGGCAATAAGAAAGTAGTATCTTTGAGTGTGCTTCATAACTGTATGTTGAATCATGGCGATAAGAAAGTATCGTTGAGTTCGCTTCATTGTTTGTTGAGTCAAATAATCATGCTAAGCGATAAACAAAAGAAACAAACTTGTTAGTGCTCTCAAAAATTAGCTTTAGGTTAAAGCTACATCGTGTTAATTAGATTCGTCTCTTCTACCAAGTTCATAGAGGGTGGTAAGGGTGAAGTTGACTACCCTTGTGAGACAGCTAAGTTGCCTTTATTTTTATCATACCATTTTTATTTTTCTTCTGGTAAAAATGGCAAAGCGTTTTATGTTGCGTAGAATATTTGAATGGAAAGAAATCAATTCCCATTTCCTTTGGCCATAAATTTTTTCACGAAATATTTTTCCGGCCGATGTGTATTCTTATGGGTCTAGGTAGGGATCCCATAGCCAAGAACTTCCTTTGAGATAAGCCCGCTAATGCTTTAGCTGGACTTCTAGAAGTTTCGTAGATGTCCATTCTATATCAAGATTTGAAGGACAATCTTCAAAAAGTGAGAAGTTGCACATTAACTCCTTGTATATCAAATTTAATAATATGTCTTGCTGGTTCAATTTCTAGATGGAGCCATTATGGGAGAGAACTGTAAACGAGCATAATATGAAAGTTTCTCTTTCTTCCAGAGCATTTTGTAGAATTATGCCAAGTCTATAAGGGAAGTGTTGTATGAGGTTCAAGTCATGGATCCATAGTTGTTACAAAAGGCCAAAGTTCATCAAGGTGAAAGGAGTGATCAGTCTTCCTCTATAGTTTTTATGTTCAAAATTTTCACAGTGAATATTTGATCTTCGAAAAGAATAAAGTAATTGACACTTGCAGCCTAAGGCTAATGTATTTTGGTTAGTACATTGGGGAAATGCCTTCAAGGACTTGATTTTGTAATTATATTTTTGATTATATACTATGGCAATACCGGTGATTAGATTCTGATGAAGACAATTCAGAGCTTCCCCTAGTTCGATAAATGGTTGGAAAGTAGAAGTGTTTCACAAAGTCCTAATATATGTAAGAATATCTTCAGGTAGATTATTTTCCTGCCAAGAAAATATATTATCTGAAAATTTTCCCAGTCTTGGACTGAAGAATATCTAGAGATTTGTAGTTCATAGGCCTTTGAGGTCTATATGATAGAGATAGTAAGTCACTGTCTTTTTGTTGTGAAGTTTCAGTATTAATAGTTCGCAATAAGTCTAAGTTATCAAGAGGAGCTTGTCCTTCAGTTCATAATGAGAGACTAATAAAGTAGTTTGGGCTTACTTGAGCTCCGAATAAAGGCAACAGCTTCTTCCATAGAGTAAAAGCCTTTATACAATGGCTTATTGCAATCTGTAATAACAATTTTTACCTTATCCCAAGTCGAGTAAAGTCCTATTTGATTACTTAAAAAGATAGCATAGCAAGAATATTTTTTTCGACTGTTGTTATGAAGTAATTAGAGAGTGCATTGATTTCTGCAATCTTGTGATTAGCAATTCTTAGTGCAGTAGCAATGTTTCAAATATTATCTATAAGGCACTGTTATATTGAATCAGGCTTTGATCTTTGATCAGATTAGAAAGTACCATCTTTTCGTGTATACTGCTAAAGTTCTTGATTTCCAAACTTTATAGTTTGTAGCCATAAGTTGTGACCTTTTGTTTATCCATTTTCCTGGAAAATAATAAGAAGTTTAATGTAGCAATCTCGATAGAGTATCAGCTAGAGAATTATTGGTTCCTTTTATATGTTTCCAATTTATTCTTAATCCTTTACTGATTATAGTGTTAGTGAATTTAATCCATCTCTTTGAGCCTAATCCTTTTCTAATTCCTTTTGTTTGCTGGCTATACCAGGCTATAGCTTCACAATCTGTTCTAATTGTAATTTCTGACTTACTACAAATAAATAACAGAAAGGAAACTAGGAGTAGATAACTGCTAAAATTTCATAGTGAAGTAAGATGCCATTTTTCATTATATTTTCCTGATGCATATCTGCATAAGGATTCAAAAGTTTTCGAATCATATTTAGACAATTTTCTAAATAAGGCTCCACCCTATCATGTTTCACAGCCCGCGGTTTCTATCACTAGATAATCTGAATCTAAAGGTAAAAGTAAGAATTGAAAGTTGTTAAACCATAATCTTAATCTGTTTGTTTGACGATTAATATCCTGATTAGAATACCTTTGTCCTGTTAGTGATGTTTTATTATACAAGGACACTTTTCAAATGTCCTTCAGTTATGGGTGAGCATAATTTAAAATTCCAAGAAAAGATCGAAGAGTTTTAATTTCTTCCATCTTATCTAGAAAGCCCAAAATCTTAGGTGCTATATGAGCTTGGAGGGAAATTTTTCCTTAACCAATCTCACTTCCCAAAAAGTCTATATGATTTGTGGTTATTTTCATTTTCTTTCAGGAAACTATTAACCTATATTTTTCAAATAAGTTGAAAATCATATGCAAGTGTGCATAGTATTCTTTTTTAATTTTGGAGAAGATAAGTACATCATCTATATAGACACAGGTACAAGAAGAGACTTCTCAAAAGACATTATCCATTTTTTTCTGAAAGATTTGAGGAGCTAGTCCAAACAACATTACTAGTCATTCAAAATGTTTCAAGAAAAGAAAATGCAGCCCATTGTATGGAGTCTTGGTGCATTTTACTTGCCAAAATTCGAGTTTCATATCGAATTTGGAATACTATTTAGAATTTTGAATTTTATTAAGTAGCTAGCTTTTGTCTGGTATTTTATAACTATTTTCATGACAATTGTCGTTGAGACGTTTATAATTAAACACCATTCTAGACTATCCTCTTTTCTCTTTCGCGTCTTTATTTACAATGAAGGCTGGACTTCTGTGCCTGGATTCAAACCGTTGTGTAGCTCTGACAGTAAGTAATTGAGAGGTATGATTTTTCCATTCTTCTTTTTCTCAGTTAGTATACTTTAAGTCTTGTGCCTTAATAGTAAGATCAGAATTAATAATGTTTAAGGAGTCTAAGTTGTCTTGGGTCTTGATCAAAGTTAAAAATAAGTAGGACTAACAAAATCTTGCGGGTAAAAGTGTTCCAGATCAAGATTTAAAAAGTAACTTGCAACTGGATCTGCCAATTCTGGGCTAGTCTCGCCAAGTAATATTAGTTTTCCTGCTGAGTAATGTCCTTTGTTTTGCAAGACCCTTTAATAGGCCAAAGGATAGATGGCTAGTGTAGGGGTTTCGGTAGTAGGATTATAAGTTTCAGCTACTGGGAGTGTCACCATGCTTTCGGGTGCTAACCTCGGAGGGGTAAGTAGAAAGGATAGGAGCAATGACAGGTGCGGAGAGAGACAGCAGTCATTGGTGAGTAAAAGAATTTGATTAAGAGCAAGGCCGAAGTTTACGCCAAGGATTAACTGAATGTTTTTATGAAAGGTCTGACCCATAACTAATTAAGGGTGGCAGGATTACTAAAAATGCCATAATTGGTGTAAAAACGAAATTGTAAATTCCTTACAAATTTATGACAAGAGAGTGTTTGTCCATCAAATTGTGTGCTGACTAAGGGAGTATTTGTCTGGTTAATAAAGATAGTAGGTAATTCAGACAATAAAAGGGTTTCATCAATAGTGGAGGTAGTAGCACCACTGTCAAGGAATGCATGTAAAGTAAGTTCATGCCCTTGTATATTTAAGGTACATTGAACCCGTTTGTCTACTGAATGACCAGAGTTACAAATGCTAGGTATTTTGATAAACACTAGATTTGTATCTTCTGATTCTTCAGAAATTAGTGTACCTTTCCCTCTATACAAAGGATTTGTCATTGTCTGGTCTTTAAGGTTTCTTATTTCAACCTCTAGTAAGTTTAGTCTAGTTTCTAAAACTGAGACTCGAATTTCAAAGAGTACATTTCTTGTACTTCCACGGACAGTATGAACTTGTGGAATGATAATTTGAAATATTGTTTCTAGACATAAGCTGTAGCATTGGTTTTTACAAAATTTACAGGTTCCTCTTTTTATGACAGAAGGATAGAATCTACATATAAAGCAAGGAATACTATCTGTTCCTTCTTTTAATATCCATTCATGCGTGCAAGTTCTTTGGTCAGATCTTACATCTGTTAAGTTTGTGGAATAAATTAATGGGACATTAAGTCAAAATCCTCTAAGAGATTTAGGGATTCGTCAAAGTCAACTGATTCTTCCTGACTAAAAGGTTTAGGCAGCTCATATTTTACAGCTATTCCATAAGGAGGCTGTAAAAATGAGTTAATCAAAGTACAATCGGAGGAAAAAGGTATTTCTTCCATTTCATTAACAGAGACAGTTGAATAGATAGAAGAGATACTTCTATTAAGTACAGATTAGTATATCCTACTAATCTTGCTTCTCTACTATACAGATTTTTCCTACTTGGGCATGGCGACGAGAGATGTCCGGGCGTCCGGGCTCATTACATGCAAAGCATGTTATTGTATTAGTTTAAGTTTTCTTTAATTTGAATTTGCATACATATTTTTTCTTATTCAGATAAGGTTTCTTTTCCTTGCTCTTTCTAAGGTAGTATGTTCTCTTGAACTTAGGTTTAGGTTTGGCCGTTATCATAGGTTTTGATTTTCTTCATCCATATTGTTGTTGATGTGTTGATCCATATTGTTGGGAAGTGTATACCTTGCTACGAAACCCATACTATTGATTCTTAAGTTGTTTTTGTATCTGAATATAAGTACATTTTTCATTAAGTTTGGCAAGAATATGTTGTACCCTTACTCTAATGTTATCATAGTGTTGGTATCTTCTGGTCCATTACAATAATTTCTTGATACTGCTATTAGTACCAAAAAGTCGTTGCAAAAGGGTTTAATGTAATTCCAACTGAAAAATTGAACTTGCTCAAAATCTCTCATTACTTCTTTTTATCGTATGTCTAATCTTGTATTTGTATCCCTAGCTGTAAATAATCTAAGGATGGCATAACAAAAGTTAAGTATATTATTGCCTTGTAAGGCAATCCGTGTCACTTCCATTGCTCTAAGTGTCATATAATTGAGATCACATTCAGTAATTGATATGGGAAATAGTGGATGACCCCGTGTGATAGGACAGAAATGATAGTCAAGAACGTGGCAATCAAAAGTTAGGAGAAGGAGGTGGTGGTCAAGGTCAGGAACTACGAGTTCGGGCAATTCACTTCTCTTATCCAGGCCAGTTTTTACATCGGTCAGATATTCATGGCTCAAACCCCTCACTTCTCCCAGACTTATGCCCGGTCGACTTCTTAGCCGGTCGGACCTTCAGGCTCAGTTCCCTCACTTCCCCTGGGCACCGTCCTACCGATCGGACCTTCAGGGCTCAATTCCCTCACTTCTCCTGGGCACCGTCCCAACCTTACGCCCGGTTGGCTTCTTAGCCAGTCGGATCTTCAAGACTCAGCACCCGCCTCCTAGGCACCGTCCCAACCTACTCCCGATCGGCTTATAGAACGGTCGGATTATCCCTGGGCAACTCCTCGCCAGGGGACAACGTTGTCAAGGAATCTCAACAATCTGTCAAAGTGACGGCTAGTCGTCAGGGAATATTCCGATGCTTACCCAAGGGGAGTTCATCGTGCACCTTCTATCATTCAATATTTCCTAACACCCAATATTCTCTTAGGCCTAATGATTGCGGAGATTATAAAAGGTAGTATAAAAAGGAAGATCCTCTCCGTTGGCTAGGAATGCTCACACGCTCATACACTCGCATCTACTGTTCGTCTTCTTCATTCCGCACTTCCTTTCCACTTAGAAATTGTTCTAACTTGAGCGTCGGAGAGTCTGTGCTAGGAACCTCTTCCTTGATTTTTAGGCTCTAATGCTCCTGTGTGATCGATCTGTGTGCACAAGTTCGTGATACCCCCGGAGGACGGTCTTTCCTCTGCCCTGTGTGGAGGTTCGAGGAAGTCGACGCACCTACGAGTCCTAATCTCAAAATCCTCTCCCAACCACATCACCGGCCCTCCATCCGACTCAGCTCCTGGAGAGGAGCCATGATGTTTAGAAATACGGCATCTTTTCCAAAGAAGGTTACCTCTGAAGGTCTTCTTTTTCCTATAATCCTGACTTGTGGATTGTTATTTATGTACAGGGCTATCCTTGTTTGAGGGGATGTTCTTGCACGTAGTCCATAGTTCCCATAGTACATTCAGACATTCTAACTTCATATGATGGTCTAGAAGTAGCCATGATTCATTAAATCTTTTGCTGATGCTGGATCGGCACTAGGGGAGCCGCTAAGGTAGCGGATCTGATGCTGGAAGCCTGATAATATCATCTTTAAATTTTGAGCTATAATATTTTGATTTTCATCAAAATATAATATCCAAGTAGGCTTAAGCTTTTGATGGTGTTTCTCAGAGGCTTCTAATTCTTCCAAGTCTTTTTCAGTTAAGTGGATATCTACTTCAGAAGGCATGTATACATACTCATCTAAGTCACCAAAAAGACTCGCACATCTTCTGATTCGTTCATTAAGTTAAAGTTTTCTACTAATGTACTGGTTTGTCTTATTTTTTATTTTTGTACCAAGTGTAGATGTCTTTTCAGCAAGTTTCTAAGAATATTGAAAGGATCTTCATCTTGTAGAAACATAAATCTAAATTATCTTAATACATTAAAACCCAGACTTCGATATAAAGACAGATTTTCAGGATATCAGCCTTCTATTTCTCAAACGGAAGAGAATATATAATAGCTACAACTTATAATCCTATTAATGAAACCCCTCAACTAGCCACCTGTCGTTGCCCTATTAAAGGGTCTTGCAAAACAAAGGACATTATACTTAGCGAGACTACCACAAAATTAGAAGACCCGGTTACAAACTACTTTTCCCTCGTGTAAATCTTGTTTATACTTCTGTGTGTTTATCTTTTGGTACAAACCTTGTACTTATGGCAGCTTAATAAACTTATTTAGGCCTAAGGAAGGCTCTAATTTTCTCTCCATGTTTCAAAAATCCTCAGTCCTTATCTGAGTATACATGTTGTAGAAAGGTAACTATCTAAGGGTAGTGTTCTAGATTTCAGACTAGGTGGCCGCCAACCACACCGAAAAGTGTTAGGCGGCCAACCTAGATGGAAGTGTGCTTCATCTGTGAGTCACCGCGACAACGTCGATCACAAGACGCCTCTGGTGCTGCCGAAAGCGTCATGGGATACTTTTAGCGCCACCTTGTGGGACCGGCATGCACAACACATGTTGCGTTCATGTCCACCACATATCACAAACAAGTATCTTTCTCCCACCTAATGGGGCAAGAATGAATGTTTGAATGTGTGAGAACAAGGAAAAGGTGATAGCCCAAAACATGAGAATAAACAAGGAACATTTCAAGATTTTATCATGCACAACTAAACCATGAGAACATTTAACAACAACAAGAGAAACTAAGATTTTATCCCACTAAATAGAGTTGGCAGCATGAAAAATTTCTTGATATAAAATTAAATCCTACAATAGATGTGCACCAAGGCTAATATTTAGATTATAAATCAGAATTTGAGGTAAATTGATCAGATTAACCAATTACTCGAGAAAATCTTATTTAAATAATTAAAAAATCCTACAAACTGTGTGTTAGCCAGATTAAAGCATTATGTAATCACAGCCTAGATAGGTCAATTGATCAGAAACAGAATGTAAACAAAACCCAGGGTTAATAAACTAAACCATAACAGAAAATTGGTAAATGTCATCAATCAGAACCTAGAAACAGAATCAACCAAATATTAACAAAACCAAAGCTTTATCCATCAAAAGCTACATATACAATAATCATATGCAAACAGAACAAAGATAAATGCTATCACTCTGTACCTGGATACACAGTTAATCAAATACCAACTGAACCAAAGCAAATATTATTAATCAGGACATAAATAGAGAATCAACCAAATGGTAACAGAACCCAGCTAAAAGTAATTAATCAGAACATACATCCAGAATTAGTAAAATACTAACAGAACCAAGGTATAAGTGAATAATCAGAATCTAGATCCCGAATAAATCAAATGTTGACAGGACTAAGATAGATGTTTTTAATTAGGACATAGCCACATAATTAATCAAATTCTAACATAACCAAGGCATATATTGTTACTTAGAATCGAGATAGAGAATTAATAAAACACTAATAGAACCAAGAAAATAATTTGTAATAATAACCTAGAAACAAAATTAATCAAACACTAACAGAACTAAGGTAAATATTATTAACCAGAACCTAGTACCTAGAATAATCTGGCTACAAACGTCGAGTTAAGGATATACATTGTGATGATTTTTAACTTTTTCCCAAGATAAAATATTCCTTAGAAATCACGATCAACAAATTATGCACCAGTAAAAGGTTGATTGGAAAACCCTTCCATAAAAGTTTGATTCCTCTTTGATGGTGACGGAAAAGGTAGGTTTTATATTAACCCCACCGTGTAGATTATATGTAAATGGTACAGGCTTTATATTATTAGCATAGAATGGCATGACTTCATGCATTTTGCTTTCCTTACTTTAATCACTATTTAGTTGTTTAACCAACTATACAAAATAGCCAAGAAATTGGAAAAACAACGTAACTAAATGAACAGCAAGTCTTAAAACAAACCTTGATTAGAACTCGATCATTGAGTGGCTTGAGGTCCTTGATATCGTCCGTTTCAAGAATACCAATGAGGTCATCTTCTTTCAACAATAGATGATTCGATCCATGGAATTCAAGTTCTGTTCCAGCATACTTTGAGTAGACGACTTGTTTACCAGCCTACAACCAGATATTGCATATTGTCAAACTCAAGATACACAACTGTTTGGACACTAACTGATCTGAAAAAAAATAAAGCATATTCACTGTTTAACCAACAAGGTAATAATAACATTAGATTGAACTTCTATTCCAAAATCTGGAGTTGAGGACCTGCTTACCACTGCACGACCAGATATTGCATATAATCAAACTTGAGCAACTGACGATAGGCTCAAGATACAATTGTTGGTCCATAACCAGTAAAACGCACACACTACTCGACCAATAAAACATCTAGGTAACAGGTTCAGGTTCAAGAATTGAACTGCCTTAAATACTGCCCCCAAGAATGGAACGGCTAGGAGCAAGAAATGAATATATGAATAATGCAATTATAAAGTTTGATCTTCACACTCCAATCAAGGATTCTTTATTTCCCTCATTAACATGAGGTCCAAAATAGTCCAAAATGGGGACTTTCAGTTAAGTAAAGACATTAAAGCTTGAGAAGTTGAAGCATAGCTCATCAAGATTGATGCTAGAATCACTCCTCAATTAAGGATTCTTTATTTCCATCATTAAACATCAGGTCTAAAATTGTTCAAAATGGGAGATATTGATTAAATGAAAGGATCAAAGTTAAACAAGTTGAAGCATCATTCCTCAAAATTGATGAAAGAAATCTCATTGTATCAATTTTTAATATAAAAAAAAAATCATAATGCTTAAATCAAACTATTTCCTTTATATTGTTCAGAAGCCACAGAAATCTATACTAGCCCAAATTAAATTAACATAAAAAACATCAAGAGAAGGCATACCTCAATTCCAATTTTTATTTCAATTTTCCCAATTGTTCTACCTTCTCCAACAGCAACAACCTCACCACTTTGAGGTTTTGTCTGAGCAGTAGTAGGCAGAAGTATTCCTCCACTGGTTTGCTCCTCAGAAGACTTGATCTTAACTAAGACTCTATCACCCACAGGCTGGATAGATGTGTACTGTGAAAATCAAAGAGAGATTTAAAATGAATAAGATGTGATTATTTTTAGGGTAGACTGTTCTAGATATATTTGTGCAACTAACAATTCAAAGACATAAATCAGTAAGGTCCAAGCATTAATCAAGACATAAGATGCTACCCATAATGAATCATGAGAAGCATAAGAGGTGTTGGTTATGGAGAATCATAAACACGAGCTGCATAAAATGCATATCAACTTGATGGTGTCGAACTATCTGTAATCTGGATAATTAACACAGCATAAAAGGCATATACCCATTGATGGAGCATGAGAAGCATATGAGATCTTGGTTATTGAGAATCATAACCAAGATATATGGAACTCAAGTTGAAAATATTAAGAGAATGATGAAGCTATTAATACAGCTTAACATCCAAATACAGAAGCTTCTGTAATCTATAAATTATATTGAAGGATGATCCAATAACAAAATCTACTTGCATGCAAAGACCAATAAAGAAACCTGGAACTCAAATATCCATCTACAAAGGCGATACTCTAAATTTTATCTAAAGCAGCTCTGTGCACAAGCGCGCTAAACAAGCAAATTAAATCCCAGAAGTAGAAAGATAGTATATATTTCTGAAACATTCCAGCAAGATCACAGACTTTCTCAGTAGCATTTTTTTCCTTTCTTGGAAACCTTTTAGAGGAGCTGTATGACCTAGATTAGAGGAAAAAAAATCTATTATCAATGTTAGGGTCTGTGAGAAGGGAAACAAAAGGGAAACTCAATCACAGTCCAACGTAGAGGTTGCCTTTCCATCAGCGCAGACTCAGTTATTATCTTTGCTACCCAATAAGATGTCCAAGTTTCCCACACAGAAAATATAAGCACAAGAGATAGTAAACTCGACAACTATCCTAGCAAAGCACGTTTTTAATTTCTTATACCTTGGGAGCGATAACTGTAGCAGCCTTGACGACAAGTCCAGAAAAACTCCTTTTTAGCGCCATCCCTCGTGCTCCAGCACAGGAAGAGGTGCGAGCGGCGGTTGGGGCAAGACGGAGACCTTCGAACAAAGGAAAACTCCGCGCTCCGACCACTCCGCATGAAAACGGTTGCAGGGCTGCCATCGGTCCAAGGAAAAATCCTACCTCTGATCAAATCGAATCATCAAAGCAATATCAAGATCGAAGATTTCCAGTTTCGCACGATAGCGAGCTAGATAAATGCAAAGACAGAAGAACCGATGTAGACGGGCATACCGATCAAGGGGAGCAGACACAAAACCCTAGCGATGGGTAATTGGCACTTCCTGCTGGGCTTGCAGTCGAAACGAGACGGCGTAGGTATTATCCGAGAAGCTTCTGTTGCCCCGCGGAACACGCTTAGCAAGGCAGTCCCGTTAGGGGTTTCGAGTGACCAACTGTGAGCCGGTTCGAGAATGTTCCAGGAATTAGGAAAAAAACAAAAAAAAAAACTATTAAAGCATCGTAACAATTCAGGTTGGTTATTAGCCGGTAATTATCTCATATTGATGAATGTTATTAGGTGGGGATTGATATTTTAATGAATAAAATTCAAATATTGGCTTGTGGAAAAGTGCTAGGGGTGTAAATGAATCAAGTCGCTCGCGAGCTATTCGAAGTTCGATTCGATAAAAGTTCGTTTGAGCTCGTTTAATGAGGCTCATTAAGATAAACAAACCAAGCTCAAGCTTCACAATATTCGACTCGTTAGCTCGTAAACACGTTCGTTAAGCTCATTAAACAAGTTTTAAATAATAATAATAATTATTTTGATATTAAATTTATAGATTTTACACTCTACTTATGAAAAATATAAACAAATATATTAAATTTATTTATTAGAATAAAATTATAAATTTTAATAATAATATTATAATTTTCTCTAGATATATAATTTAGTTTTTAATGAATATTTAAATTTATGATTTATATTTATTAAGTTCGTTTAGACTCGATAAAAGTTCGAATAAGCTCGAGTCATGAATATATTCATTAAATAAAACTCGAGATCGACTCGATTATAAATGAGTCAAGCTCAAATATTCAAGAGTTACACCCCTAAAAAGCGCCATTTATAAAATTTATCATTGTAAGACATTCTGGTCGAAATCTTAAGATCAAGCTAGATGACTTGAATCTCGTGGATTGTATTCTATAATGCATCGTTGATCTTGTAGAGATTGTGTACAAGTTAGTCCTATTGTACGTATTGAGAATAATTAGATGTTCTATACCGTTGATTATGATGTCTTACTCTCTAGAGGTTTTATTCTCGAATAGTCAAAGTCATATTAAATAAATGCACTATGTTACGAACCGAGAAAACTATAAGTATTCCACATACTAGGCAATCAAAATAGTGCAAAATCAAATGGACATACAAATAATTAAGTAGATGAACTAGATGAGTTGCATAACTTGAATAGACCAATTGAATTGACACGACTAAATGAAACTGATAAACATAGAAAAGTTAGATCGCACAGACTTATAAATCCAAAGGATGGCCTTCACTAATCAGAAAGAAAAAAAAACAACAAGAACAAAAAAAAAGTATGAAAGAGCAAAATAAAATTTAAATGGGTGCAAATGACTTTTAATTTGTCTACTTGAACAGTACTCATATGCTTTTGGGATGATGCTTGCAAATTTTACAGTGTGACCTGGAGGTTAAAGATTCAAGTTGTAGAAATAGTTTCTTGTAGGGTAAAATAAGATTGTATAGAATAGATCTTTTGTTAGGACTATGTTGACAAGAGTTTTATACCTCGGATTTCTTTTTATTGATTTTATTGTAAAAAAAAATAGAAAAGCATTGCCCGTGAAGTTTATTAATTTTCTCCAAAACTTAAAGTTTTCATTTCCCTTTCTTTTTTCTGATTAATTAATCGCGGTGTTCTTTATATAACCACCATGTTCTTAGTGATCTCAATCAGCTAAGAGATCCAGTTGAGTTTCTCGTGCATGTAGGAAGATGCATTCGTGCATGGTGCTCGCAGAAAGCTCTTCTTGGCTGCATGCACCCCAAGTTTGTGGCTTCTGTCCACGACAACACCAGCACCAATCCTAAAGTACTTACCCATCACCACCCCTTCACTTGCAGAAGAAGCAACAAACCTCGAAATCCTACTGATCATATCCGAGCTCTGAGTCGACGAACGCTGGAGATGTGACGCTCTTCGCTATCCTTTGGTGTTGAGGTGGACCTCCGGCGAACCTACAAAGAAGTCGAACCGGGAGGAATTTCCCAGCGACGACCCTCCGACGCTCAATCAGGCAACGGAGAAGCAGAGTAATGTTACTATGGCTACAGTGATTCAGATTGCATACCTTCGTCAAAGTCTGGGGTCCTTATATAGGACCTCGGGGAGGCGCAGGTACGCTTCTTGATACGTGCACGCTTCCCCAAACATACCTCAGTAGGGTTGTGTCAGGAAAGCATGTTTGACGTCATTCCGCAATCGTCCGAGCATATCCCGGATGTGAGGGTGGAAACTTCCACTGTACGATACTCTGTCCGCTCTGGCCGCCGACCATGCTGTTTGTCGGCGGCAGGTGTCTCGAGGATGAAGTTATCAGCTGTCCTTTTTGTCTCCTAGCGTTTTCACCTGTTTCCGGGCCGAGCGGACCAGCCGCTCGACGCTCTTGGTTTCCGGGAATGCGCCTACCTTGGCCTGAGCGGTGAAGCTCTGCTTCTGTGCTTGGATGGAATTGCGCCTTATTGTCATGCGGCTCGCCCGAGCGTTCCGCTCTTGGTTTTCAGGAATGCGCCTACCTTGGCCTGGGCGGTGAAGCCCTGTTTCTGTGCTCGGATGGAATTGCGCCTTATTGTGATGCGGCTCGCCCGAGCGTTCCGCTCGGCCCATAGACTCTACTTGAGCGTCGGAAACCCGACCCCTGGTCGGGCTGTCTTTCGTCCGGTCCGGGAGACCCTTGGTCGGATATCCGCTCGGTATGACCTCTATCCGTTCAGCACGACCTTGGGGTTGACTTCCTTGACCGTTGACCTCCACGTGTCGTTGACCTCCCGGCAATGAAGGTTCCCCGTCCTTACCACCAAATCACATGGCTCCCCCTCAGACGGCGCCAATTTGATCCTGTCCGAGCTTTGAGTCGACGGACGCTGGGAATGTGGCGCTCTCCGTTGTCCTTTGGTGTTGAGGTGGACCACCGGCGAACTTGCAAAGAAGACGAGCCGGGAGGGGTTTCCCGGCGACGACCCTCCGACGCTCAAGTCAAGCAACAGAGAAGTAGAGTAACGTTACTGTGGCTACAGTGATCCAAATTGCATACCTTCGTCGAAGTCTGGGGTACTTATATAGGACCCCGAGGAGGCGTGGGCACGCTTCCCCAAACATACCTCAGTAGGGTTGTGTCAGGAAAGCATGTCTGACGTCATTCCGCAATCGTCCGAGCATATCCCGGATGTGACGGTGGAAACTTCCACTGTACGATACTCTGTCCGCTCTGGCCGCCGACCATACTGTTTGTCGGCGGTAGGTGTCTCGAGGATGAAGTTATCAGCTGTCCTTTTTGTCTCCTAGCGTTTTCACCTGTTTCCGGGCCGAGCGGACCAGCCGCTCGACGCTCTTGGTTTCCGGGAATGCGCCTACCTTGGCCTGGGCGGTGAAGCTCTGCTTCTGTGCTTGGATGGAATTGCGCTTTATTGTCATGCGACTCGCCCGAGCGTTCCGCTCTTGGTTTTCAGGAATGCGCCTACCTTGGCCTGGGCGGTGAAGCCCTGCTTCTGTGCTCGGATGGAATTGCGTCTTATTGTCATGCGGCTCGCCCGAGCGTTCCGCTCGGCCCATAGACTCTACTTGAGCATCAGAAACCCGACCCCTGGTCGGGCTGTCTTTCGTCCGGTCCGAGAGACCCTTGGTCGGATGTCCGCTCGGTATGACCTCTGTCCGTTCGGCACGACCTTGAAGTTGACTTCCTTGACCGTTGACATCCATGTGTCGTTGACCTCCCGCCAATGAGGATTCTCTGTCTTTATCATCGGATCACCTATCATTACAATGATCAAGTGAGTTCTTAAATCCATTCTTTTTTGTTTAAAAAAAAAATTAAGAGCGTATTTTTTATATTAGAATCATTAAAAAAATCCTTGTTAAGGGTTATTGTAGTAATTACCGGATCATAACTAGTACAGATATTTCAATTTTGATCAATACTAATAATACTTTATTGTAATCCTTTCAAGGGTTGACACACAAATAGTACTTACATATGATGTTGCATGGGATCGATTCTAACTATAAGTAATCAGATAATCAAAATAGACCAAGTGCAATCCCAAATGGACATACAAGGTAAGTAGATGAACTAGATACAAACTTTTTAATCCAAAGGATGACCTTCACTAATGAGAAAGAGAAGTAAAGAAACAAAACAAAGGAAGAGCAAGAGAATCCATCCATCCAAAATGGGGTGCAAATGACTTTTAGTTTGTCTACTTATAGCTTTTAAGATGGGTGCTTGCAAATTCTATCGCGTGACCTAGAGGTCACGTATTCAAATTATGGAATAGTCTTTTGTAATGTAAGGTAAGATTGTTCGACAAAATCTATATTAATGGAGCTTCGTACACCGGACTATCTTTTTTATTTTTATTTTTTTTGCAAATTTTGTTGTATCTGCTCATAATATACTTTTAAAAATGACATGGTGTGTGGGAACAAAGTTAGAGTACTTCACACTCAATTTGCTTTCATGGTGACGCCTGCAATTCTACAAAGTTGACTAATAATAAGTATACTTAGAAAATTAAGTGTGGGTGTGTATGTGCCTGCCTGAAAAATGAGTGTGCGTGGCCTAATTGCAGTAAAACCTTGTTTAGGATTACTTGGTGTTGGTTTTAATATTATGGGCGAACATTTTACAGAGAATAAACTGTTTTTCTTATATTATCAAACTGACCAAAGTCATCGTGGAAGAACTATGTCTCAATCTATATATTTTTTCATACTGTAGAAGATTTGAAGAAACTATCCCCCTACCATTATTTAAGCAAGCTGCACATGTCGAGAACTAATTTGATTCCCCCAGAAAATGGGCATTCAGTAGAAATAGCAGGCCACCAAACTTTGACTCAGTTGAGCTTCTGCAAGAAGGCAAGACTAGTTCGGTGTTGCATTCAATCCCCATTAAACACATGCAGGTTTTTGGATATGCAGCTCCAGTCAGTTGATCCTAAAGTATTGTGATATCAGCTCGTTGCTCAGGTCAAAGAGGAAGGTTTGAAGTCAGTGTCAGACATGGTTTTGAGCCTTAGAAGAAGCAATTACGAAGCAGAGTAAAAAGCCTTAGAAAAGTAGATTTAAGGTGCTTGAAGTTGACTGAGATTAGTCATCAGTATGGCTTTCGCAACGCACAGCAAAGATGAAGTTTGAAAGGTTCGATGAAATAGTCATTTATGTAGAGAATAACTGTTTGTGGAAAAAATCAAATAGCTGAATCCAGAGTTTTACACATAAAACAACTTCACTCTGCGGTAAGATCAGACAGTAGCTGATACATATGTAATGGTAACTAGATTTCTGATATGCTGCATGAGCTACAGCTTTAAAAACAAGAACACAGAAAATCTAAATCGATGCAACTTGTTGGAAAAGGAAGACAAGTTCCTCAAAAAAAGAAGCAATCGAAGATTTTCTGAGCACTTTGCTTCAAGGTGAGAAGCATGTGAAACTGAACTCGACACGAGCAGGCCTATCTGCTATACTTAGAGCTCAGACTGAGACTGGGAGTGAAGAGGTTAGTGCCCAAGCCAAGCCATGCTTTGCGGTTCTCCTGGTTAACAGAAGTGGCCATTCGAGGAGATGGAATCATTTGGTACGGTGCTCTCGCATTGATCCTGAAATTTTTTTTGTTTAACCGATTTGAATTAGAACAGCTGAAACAATCAGCACTCGTTGATCTTTAGCATAAGAAAAGGATTACCGGATTGCCTACCGGTAGTTTCTCTTCTGCAGGAATCGTTGCAGTGAAACTTTTCTAGCAATAGGAAGATCTGTAGTTCAGCAAAACACTATCAACGTCAGTAGCTTGCATGGAGGTTCAAACATGATATGAATTTTGTTTTACATGTACTAATCTACTACCTGAGAGATTTGGCTCTGCTGATCTTGGCTGATTGACCAAGGTCGAGCTTTGACGAGAGAGGGAACTTGAGGCTGTCACAGGAGGAACGTAGCTAAAGTTTTGAGCAGCGGAATTCCCTTCGCTTGCTATCCGGATCAGATCCCTGGCTTTCTCGGCTGGGAAATTGTCAAACACCAGCACGTTTCCACCGTAGAAAATTGAAAGTTGGGATTTTTCTTCCCCCCTGCAAAATAAGCAGCCATAAAAACTGGTTAGAACACCTCTAGGGGTTTTATCAGATTCCTTTCTTGTTCTTTGATATCAACCTTTTATTTCTTTCTTGTTCTTAGACATCAAGCTTTTATTTCGAATTTGTTCTGTGGTTGTAAGAGAGGTGAGACCTTGAATCCTGTGATACGGAGGGAATGAATCCGGCACGCCGGGGAAAGAGCTCCATCGGGTTCTCATGGGAAGCTACTTCCCCTTGGCTTTCCTTCTCGCAGTCCTCTCCACCAGAGATGTCCGCTCCGGGCAACAAACAAATGGTGGCCGGCGGCGGCCGAAACGACTGGGAGTTGCCTGGAAGAATAGATGGGAGTGATCAAGACAAGCTTATGCGAAAAAAGGACCAAATTCAGAGAAATCCATAAAATCTTCGAACGGAAGAACGAAACTAGTCAAAAGAAATATCAATTTTCGCCAAGAACACGAATTGAAAATTCAATAAAGATAAATCAAAGACCTAGTGCGAACAAAATCGATCAATGTTCTGAAATACATATCTAACCAAACAAATATTCGCCGTAATAATCCGAAAAGACAAATTTTTGAAAACAAACTAGTAGAAAACGCTGACCGATGGCATTCCTGCACGAAATCACCGAGAATCCCAACAAAACATTAGCAAGAAAAGAATACAAGATCGGGATCATCCGATGCAAAAAATCCGTCCAAAAATCTCAAATGCACAGCCAAAAAAAGCTCACCCTTAGTGGGGTCCTGGGCGATCCCGAGCCCTAGGTCGGCGACGCTGCCCTTCTCCTTGATGTACTGGCTCAGGAAGCTACAGGCGAGCTCGAAGTTGGTGAAGCCTTGCTTCCGCCCCTCGGCCATCTCTCGATCCCCAAATTTTTGGAAAGCGAGCACGAAAATCCACTGGGAAGGATGCAACTCGTTGCACTCGGAAACCGCGGTTTCTTCCCTCCCCTGGCCTTTGCCTTTCCTATTTATAGACGGCTTTCCATTTCAAATTCTCGAGTTGGGTACAGTAGAGAGAAATTCTCGATCATAACTTTATTTGCCATATAAAATTTTATTTACTTCTAACTCTCAATTATAAAAAAATTAGTTAATGAGTGTCTAATCATAATTTGAATATTTTACTGTTGGATGATAACACCGGGATACTAACTCCCTTGTATAAATATCATTATTTAATTGTCTTTAAGTACAAAATATTTAAAAATAAATATAATTTCTATTAAAATCAGTACTTTATATTAAAATTGAGTATATTTTCTATTAAAATTGTCCTCATACTTTTTTTAAAATACAAAAGTATGAATAAATTAGAATTAAATATATTTTCTATTAAATTGAGCATAATTTTTTCCTACTTAATATAATTATTTTTAAATTCAGTATCATTTAAAGAAAATCTAATATATTTTCTATCCAATTAAGTACCATTTAAAAAAAATCTAATATATTCTCCATCCAATTGAGATAGAAAAAGAATCGTGCTCAATTTGATAGAAAATATACTAGATTATATTTTAATATATTGAATTTAAACAAAATTATATTTACTTTTGGATTTTTTTATATTTAAAAATATCAGATACAATTAGATATATATGATTGACTAGAAAATGAAAATAAAGATTTTTATGAAAGAGAACTATATGCAAAGTTTTGATTGTCACTGAACTGTATACAAATTTTTCCTCTCGAGTTCGTGCAGCTACAGAAAATTAATTAAATAATAAATGACATTTGCCACTAAATTCAACATTATTTCAATTTAGTCCAAAATTTCGCATCTGAATAAACTTAACCAGAATAATGAAAATCGGATTAACTTAAATATGACAATTTATGATTCTCCATGAAATATATGGACCAACTTGTGTCATAAAAATTACAAAATGAAAATATATTATAGATTAATTTTTGAATTAGTCTATTTATTTAGAGAAAAAATATTTAACAAACTTAATAAGTCAATTTATAAATTAATTTGCATTGTATAAAAGGAGTTCTAAAAGGGGTTTACAAATTATTTTGTGATATTTTGATAAAATAAGATTTAAAATTTTTAAATAGGACAATAAATTTGATAAATTTTATTTATGTCCATTTAATTATCAAATATATAAAATAAATAAATTTATTTTTTAAAAAATAAATAATTTATGAATAAATATGATAACTTACATAAATTTAATTATGTTTTTGTAATTTAAATACATAAAAGCAATTAATATAAAGTTTTACATTTTCAAATCATTTATAATATATTTAAAATAAAAATAATATAAATCTTATCATTTTAAAAAATCTAGATATATGTATTTTTTAACTTACTAACGTTAGATGTGATTATTTGGCCTGAAATTTTTTATTGATCATCAAAATAGATCCAAAAATACAAACAATTCCTTATCTAGCCATTGATATCTTAGATTTTATATCCTACTAGAGAAAAATCCTTTTAATACATCACAGCAGGGAATCAAATAACAAATGTTTACAAATTACTACAATATCTTTGCATCATAGAACAGGGATAATATATATCTTATCATTGGCTATAGTCAAATTTGAATAAGTTTTGCTTGACTCATATATATATATATATATATTACATTTCTATTTTCAAACGCATGGAAAGCTAAAAAAATTTTAACTTATAGGGCTTTTTAAAATTTTCAATGCAGCCGGCAACATTAAAAAAATAATACAGACTCACATGGGTAAAAATCAAAGTTTTTTTTTTTAATTTTTTGTCTTTTTTTAAATCATGGTGCTCCTCCGGCCATATAAAAATTACATAACTACTCTCATGTATCACGTCGGATTGATTTTGAGTTTTTGACAAGTCTGATTTTAAATTTAAATTTTGAATTAGTCGAGCTAGTAATATACAATTCGTATAATAATAATAATTATAAAAACATAACGATTTAATATTTATGTTATAATAATTATAAAATTATAATTACTATAATCTAAATTTATTTTATTTAACAATATTTATATTGTAACAATTATTAAATGTCAGCAGTACTATAACATAATTTTTTTCATGTTCAAGCAACTGACAGACCGATTCATGATTAAAATTTAAATTTTACCTATCTAATAGTCAACATCAACCGAAAACTATACGTGTAATTTTAGGACTGATAAGATGGGATATCATTTGAATAAAAAAAATAAAAATCAAATGGAACAGTCTTTAAAAAAAAAGAAGACAGTCTGATACACAAAATTCTTATTATACGGAGTCTCGAAGAATGATCTATTATATAGAGTCTTACTCTGTTTTTTACAAAAGACTATTTCCAATATTCGAACCTGTAATCTTTTGATCACATGATAATAATTTTATTGTTGCACCATAACTCTCTTTCACGAAATAATCTTGTCTGACGATTCTAATAAAATAAAATGATCATGTTCGAGAGCGAGTAGACGGACACTAGGTAGACGACACTCACGTTGACTGGATGTCGAGCGAAGATGTCGTGAACCTCCGACGAGCTGAGCCTGCAACCACAAGTCGTTAGTGCCTAGCCAAGGAAAGGTTCCCCGGTGATGACCCTCCGACGCTCAAGTCAATCACAGACAGTAGAAGAATGAACTAGAGAAGAAAGGAGTAGCGTGACTATAGCTATAGTGATTGAAGCATACCTCCGACGAAGTCTGGGGGTCCTTATATAGGGCTCCTGAGAGGCGTGTGCACGTTTCCCGAGGCGTGCACGCTTCTCAAATCGTACATGGAAAGGATGTGTCAGAAAAACGTGTATGACGTCATACCTTAACAACCCGGGCATATCCCTGACGTGACAGTGGAAACTTCCAACGTATGATTCTCTATCCGACCCTGCCGCCGACCACACCGCCTGTCAATGACACTGATCCCCAGGAAGATATTACCAACTGCTCCCTTTGTCGGTTATTGGGTCGAGCGGGAGAGCCGCTCGGCCAGTCGACTGTCTGTACGATACAACGACCGGGCCGAGCGTCCGCTCGCCCGATGGGCTACTACCAGCTACACCCCGTCGGGCGAAGGAGTCCCGCCTATCGAGTAAGGCTGCATCCACTGTTTGCCGAGCGGGATGGCCGCTCGACCTTCGTGCCTCCCTGGTTGAGCTTTATGTGCGTCGGAAGCTCGGTGTCTGATCGAACTGTCGAAGTGTTGGACCAGCTACCCTACCTGCTGACCTGGAAGGTAGTTCGCCTGATTGGGCGTCCGCCTAACGTTGACCACTTTGACCACCTACCGAACGGGCCATACCTTACCACTAGATCACGTGTCTCCCCCTTAAGTCTAGTCGAAGGAGGCTGCAAGTCCGACTGACTGGACAAGTAGTTTGATGACCAATTGGCTGATCAACCAATGAGCCGGTTGGATCCCGATCTACCCGTGTAGGGCTGGTCTTTCTCAGCCGATCGACGCTTTGAGCCTTTGCACTTGGATTTTTTCTCATCACCCCCGGAGGGGCGCGAGCCGTGTCTCCCTCTCTCAAGTCTAGTCGAAAGAGGCTGCAAGTCCGACTGACTGGACAAGTAGTTTGATGACCAATTGGCTGATCAACCAATGAGCCGGTTGGATCCCGATCTACCCGTGTAGGGCTGGTCTTTCTCAGCCGATCGGCGCTTTGAGCCTTTACACTTGGATTTTTTTCTCATCACCCCCGGAGGGGCGCGAGCCGGGCGGTCAATGCTGACACCGCCCAAATCTCCTCGAAACATGCGCAAATCATCCCCATTAAGGCCGAGCACGCGCCTATGCCCATTAAATGCTGCCCTGTGGGGAGGACGCCACGTGTCGTCGGAGCAGGCGCCACACGTCCGAGGTGACAGCTGCTGATGTGACGTTTGACTGTTCGAATACAACAGCTGGATGTGCACTCTTAGTCTCGTGCCCTAGATCGGACGACTCCGGTCGGTCGTGCCGATCTTTATAAAGCCTTAGCGTCGCCATTTCTTCCTCTACGTTCTCTTTATGCTCTTCGACAGTTTGCTCCGACGATTTTGCTTGCTTCCAGCGTTCCGACGATTCTCAGCTTCCTCCTTCAGCGACCTTTCTCTTTGTAAGCCTTTCGACCTTTCCCAATCTCTCCGTTTGTGCGTAGTTTTCATAGCTTTCCTATTTCCCGTGTCCGCTAGGTTTTTCTCTATCATCTTCTCTGTCGAACTTTCTACCTTTTCATTTCCCAACAATGGCGAGCTCCTCGCAGCTGTCCGACCCTGCTCCCGATCTCTGGTACACTACCATAGAGACTCGGTTCGACGCGGGCGACGCCGCGAGTCTCATAAACGTCTACAACATCCCCTCTGACCACAAAATAATTTTAGCCTCCCCGTCCGATCGGCCAATGACCCCGCCGATCGGCACAGTTTGTTTCTTTTGAGATCAGTTCATGGTCGGTCTTCGGTTTCCCATCCACCCCTTTATAACCAAGGTCTGTAACTACTTTCGCATCCCGCTCGTCCCTAACTCCTTCCGCCTGCTGTGCGGCGTGGTAGTGTTGTTTCGAGTGCACAACATTCCACTGACCCCTCATGTCTTTCACTACTTTTACTATCCCAAGCAGTCTGAGCTGGGCGCGTACCTTTTCCAATCTCGGATCGGTCTAGTCTTCTTCGACAAAATGTTTACCTCCAACAAGCACTGGAAAGATTACTTCTTCTTCCCGAGACTCCCCGAGCGGCCCTTCTTCCGGACTAAGTGGCAGGTCGGCCTCCCTACTCAACCTGATCTGAAGAGATACAAGACCCGGTTAGACTACCTCCATGCTGCTAATATGCTGGCCGCCCTGAAGTTCGACATTCATAAGTTGTTGCCAGAGGGTGTGATGTACGCATTCGGGCTAAGTCCGATCCGAACGAAGCTCCCGATCAACCTAGGTATGAAATTTCTCAACCTTCTTCCTTTGAGTCTAACTGATTCTGTTCTTCTTTTGTAGCTGACATCATGATGCGCGCTCGAGCAGCCGGGATAATGAAGGTCAAGCAGGCCGAGATTGAAGCAACCACGACCAAAGAGATGGAACGACTCGGCTTGACCCCTGTCGGCTCACAGGAGGGCACAGTTGGTGAAACCACGACTGTGAGCGATGGGGCCGCCAAGCGGACACCCAGTGTAGGAGGGGCGGCCGACCCAGAACCGGTTCGATGAAAGCCACCCGTCATCCCTGCTAGGGGTGTCAATTTGGGTGGGTCGGGTCGGGTCGGGTTGAGTTTTTTTTTTAACCCAACCCGAACCCGACCCGAACCCGAGTTCAACCCAAAACACCTAAACCCGAACTCGAACCCGACCAACCCGAACCCGACCCATATAACCCGAAAATCCAATTCAAAACGACTTTTTTGGGCTATTTTCCCTATAATTCTTCACTTTTATCTTAATACTCCATCATTATCATACAAATATACATAAAAACATCTAAATGTTTAAAATAAAATTTGATTTAACCCCCAAAAACCCAAAAACCCTATATTTAAGTCAACCCGGGTCAACCCGAACCCGACCCGACCCAACCCGAAAATTTTTTACTCTCCAACCCTCCAACCCGAACCCGACCCGAACCTGAAAATGCCCAACCCGAATTTGATTTTTTTCGGGTCGACTCGGGTTGGGTCGTCGGGTCAGGTTCATTTTTGACACCCCTAATCCCTGCTGAGAGTTCGGGGTCCTCGGCCGATGAAGTACCACTCTCCCGCAAGAGACGTCGAACGGGCGCGCCTTCCCATTCCGCCACCTCGGTCATCCAAGCCTTTGCCCGAGGGGGGGGGGCACCCCGTCTCCAGCTACTCCTGTAATAGTGGAGGCCACTTCCTCCGAGCGGACTCCCTCTTTAGCTGAGCTGTCGGAGTCGCTCGTCGTTCAACCGATCACTTCCTTGCCGCCAGCTAGGCGTAAGGTGACATGGTCCGCTATTCTGTTGGTCCCTCCTGCTCAAGCTTCCGGCCCATCGGCCTCCACTCAATTGGCGCCGAGCGGGCGACGATCCATCACTGCTACTCTCCGCCTGCCGACAGAGGACCTTATGACGCCAGACGACTAGCCGAGCTCTCCCCAGCATCAAGTCTACATTCGTGGTCGGCTTGCCCGCGTCTGGGAGGATGCAAGGGCTCGAACGACAGTGAAGCCTCCTGGCACGCTGGCCGATAGTCACCTAGAGATGTCCACCGGGGTTGGTATTTTCAACTTATCAACTCATGATTTACCTCCGATCGGCGCTAATGCTTGTTTATAGTTTTGGGTAGAGAATATCGCCATGTGCCAACGATTGACTCAGGTGGAGGATGAGCTGAAGAAGCTCAAGATTTTCGGAGCTTCGTCCTCCCACGGGTTGCCGGCTGTCCGCTTGCAAGCCGACCTGAAAAAGGCCCAATAACTTCTTGCGGAGGAGCAGCAGAAGTCGGCCGAACATGCTAGTAGGATGGGCCAGATCGAGGTGCAATTGAAGACCTACGATCATAAACTCGAGCTGACTTTCAAAAGAAAACAACGAGCCATCGCCGATCTGGAGCAGAAAAACCAGGATGCTCGGCAGTTGATCGAGAAGCTGAAGAACGCGGAGGGCCTGCTGACTGCCGAGCGAGAGAACTGCTCGGCTAAAGAGGCTGACCTCAAAGACCAAGTGAAGTGCCTCGAGGATGACCTGGCGGCCTCCCGTGCTGCTCTGACTGCCTATTAGGAGGTCGACCTGGGTCGCTTCGCGGTCCTGAAGCAATAATACCTTTGCTCAGACCAATTTCTGGAGAAGGCGACCGATCGGATAGTCCGATCGTTTGAGCTGGCGATCGATGCGACGCTTAGCCAACTGAAGGCGAACGATCATGTCTCCGAGGCTCTGTCTGATAAAAACGTGAACCGCGTCCAGGTCCTTGAGTTCATTCCCGACGAGGTCTTTGAATATATCGAGTGAGCGAGGGGTCGGTAGAGAATGTTTTTTGCAAGTTTTGAATGTCCTCCTGTCGTTCGACAGTGACCAATTATCAATGAAATCCTTTTGGGCTCTTTCTTCATATGTCATCTGTTTGCTAAGTATTCGGCTGTATAGTTCAGATTGGCTGCTATGATCGTACTTTCATTATTGAAATATTCGCTAGGCTTGTACCTCCGGGGTTTATAGTCGCCGCTCGACTCTGGGTTTTAACGTCTCCGCTAGATGATTTTCTAAGACAGGAGTTTAAGGTCATCGCTCGACCGTCGATGGAGACATGAGTTTAACGTCGTCGCTTGACGATTTGGTGAAGATCGGGATTTAAGGTCCTCGCTTAACCCACAACTCGGTACGGCTGGAGGTGGTTCGCGCTCCAAGGACGTTCTAGTTGTCGTCCGTCTTTATCTTCTAGGTAGTAAGCGCCCGAGCGAAGCTTCTCCACAACTTTAAATGGTCCGGCCCACTGAGCTTCTAGTTTAGTGACATCGTCGACCGACTTCACCTTCTTCCACACGAGGTCGCCGACCTGGAATGACCTCGGGATCACTCGTCGATTGTAGTTCTGCCTCATCCTCTGCCTATAAGCCATCAGCTGAACAACTGCTTTGTCACACGTCTCATCCACGAAGTCCAGCTCTAGAAGCCTCTGCTCGGCGTTGTCTTTGCCATAGTGCTGTATTCGATTGGACTCGCTCCCACCTCGACTGGGACGACCGCCTTATCGTCGTATACGAGGTGGAACGGGGTTACACCCGTGCCTTCCTTAGGGTCGTTTAGATTGCCCATAACACGCCGAGGATCTCGTCCACCCAGCTTCCTCCGATGTGGTCGAGCCGAACTTGCAAAATTCGCAAGAACTCCCAATTGGCGACTTCAGCTTGCCCATTGCTCTGAGGGTACGCTACGGAGGTGAAGCCCTACTGGATGTCATACTCCTCACACCACTATCTGAGTTTCCGTGCGACGAACTGTCTACCATTGTCTGAGACGAGTCGACGCAGGATGCCAAACCGACAGATGATATGCTGCCAGATGAACTTTTGGACCATCTGTTCGATTATCTTGGCTAGTGGCTCGACTTCGATCCACTTGGAGAAATAGTCCACCACAACGAGTAAGAACTTTCGTTGCCCGTTTGCCATGGGGAAAGATCCCACAATATCCATGCTCCATTGGTCGAACGGGCACGACACAATGGAAGCCTTCATTTCTTCGGTCGACCGGTGGGAAAGGTGGTGATACTTCTGGCAGGATAGACAGTTGGCTACTATCTGAGTGACATCTTCCTGTAGAGTCAGCCAAAAGTACCCCCCCCCAGCAGGATCTTCCTTGCTAGCGCTCGACCGCCCGGATGTCCTCCACAAGAGCCTTGGTGTACTTCTTGCAGTATACAGTCTGCATCCTTTGATCCGATGCATTTAAGCAATGGCCTGGAGAAGGCCTTCTTGTAGAGCTAGTCCCCGACTAAGGTGAAGCGACTGACCCTTCTTCTCAATAAGCGAGCTTCCTCCCGATCGGAAGGCGTAGCTCTCGATCGTGGAAACTCTATTATGGTCATTCTCTAATCGCTGGGGAAAGTGAGCTCTTCCATCTGATCGACGTGCATCACCAAGGATACTTGCTCGATTGGTTGAGTAATGACGATCGGCGAGAGTGAGCTCGCCAATTTGGCCAGCTCGTCCGCTGCTTGGTTCTTCGCTCAGGGGATTTTCTGGATGATTACCTCCTGAAAGCTTGCCTTCAGCTTTTCGAAGGCTTGTTATTTGCTCGGTATTCTAACCGAACGGACAACTGCACCCGCTCTTCTTGTGGGGAGATAAGCAGTATACCGATCCCACTACCTTACCGGGTGGACGACCCATCCACATATATTTTCCATACTGAGTCGGCCTCAGGGTTTTGCACCTCCGTGACAAAGTCGGTCAAGGTCCTGCACTTTAATGGTCGTTCGGGGATGATATTGGATATCAAACTCGTTGAGTTCCGTTGTCATTTGATCAACCGGCCGGATGCCTCTGGGTTAAGCAGGACTCTTTCTAGAGGGTTGTTGGCCATCACCATGATAGTGTGAGCGAGGAAATAAGGGCGAAGCCTCCGAGCGGCGAGTACCAAGGCAAATGCGAGCTTCTCAAGACCGGTGTAGAGAGATTCAACATGCTTTAATATATGACTTAAGAAGTACACTAGCTGTTCATCGCTGTTCTACCGAACCAGAGCCGAGCCGATAGCGTGCTCGTCGAAGATAGATAAATCCGAAGTGGTTCACTGGCAGTAGGCTTAGCTACTATAGGTAGTGAATTCAGATATACTTTGAGTTCCTCGAAGGCCCGGTCACACTCCTCGTCCCATTGAAACTTGGTGGCTCGGCGTAGAATTTTGAAGAAGGGAAGACTCCGATCGGATGACTTGGAGATGAATCGTGACAACGCTGTTATCCGCCCGGTAAGGCGTTGCGCTTTCTTCAAGTTTCTCGGTGGTGACATATCTTGGAGTGTTTTTACCTTGTTGGGGTTTGCCTCAATGCCCCATTCGGTGACGATATATCCTAGTAAGCGCCCGCTTTTAACGCCGAACAAGTACTTTTGAGGATTTAACTTTATTCTGTACGCCCGAAGGATCTGGCAGGTCTCCTTGATGTCTGTACAGAGATCGACGGCTCGGAGGAACTTAATTAATATGTCGTCGACATATATCTCCATGTTGCGGTCAATTTGCCGCCTGAAGACTTTGTTCATCAGCCGCTGGTAGGTGGCTCCCGCATTCTTCAAGCCGAATGACATTACGTTGTAGCAGTACGTACCATCGGCAGTGATGAAGCTGACTTTCTCTTGGTCTTCACAGGTGAGCGACACTTGATGATACCCCTGATATGCGTCCAGCATGCATATCAGCTCGCACCCGACCGTGGAGTCTACCATTTGATCGATCCTAGGCAAGGGATAGAAGTGCTTCAGGCATGCCTTGTTAAGATCCCGAAAGTCGATACAGACCCTCCACTTGTTGCCCCGCTTGGAGACCAGCACCACATTGGCGAGCCAGCTCGGAAACTAAACCTCGCGTATATGGCCGGTCTCCAGCAGCTTCTCAATCTCCACCCCGATGATCAGATCCTGTTCAGCACTGAAGTCTCTCTTCCTCTGCTTCACCGGCCGAGCGTTTGGTCAGACGTGAAGCTCATGTTGCATGACGCTCGGGGAAATGTCGAGCAGCTCATGTGTAGACCAGGCGAACACGTCATGGTTCTGCTGGAGACAACTGATCAGCTTGGCCTTCTGCCCGGCCTCTAGGTCAAACGCTATGAAGGTCGTCGCCTCCGCTCGGCCTGGATGTATCTGCACCTCTTCTTTCTCTTCATAAACCAAAGTAGGGGGTTTCTCGGTCATGGTGTTTACCTCCACCTGGGGTGTCTTCCAAGCGGTCTTGGCCTCGGTCTTGACCATCTCGACATAGCATCTTCGAGCAGCCAGCTGATCCCCCCTTTACTTCTCCAACTTGATCTTCTACCGGGAACTTAATCTTTTGGTAGAAGGTTGAAACGACTGCTCAAAATTCATTGAGGGTCGGACGCCCCAAAATGACATTGTAGACTGAGGGATTATCTACTAGAGTTGGTGACCCTTGTCCTCCAGAGTGGTTCCTCCCCGAGCGAGATAGCCATCTTGATCTGGCCGATCAGCAAGACTTCATTGCGGGTGAACCCGTATAGAGGGGTCGTCATTGGCAACCGTTCGCCTCTGTCAATTTGGAGCTGGTCGAACGCCTTCTTGAAAATGATGTTGACCGAGCTGCCTATGTTAACGGATATACGATGAATAGTGTAATTGGCGATTATCGCTCGAATAATGAGTGTGTCGTCGTGTGGTACTTCGACTCCCTCGAGATCATGGGGACCGAAGCTAATCTCGGGTCCAACGACCTGTTCCCGGCTATAGGCCACTTCATGGATTTCTAACCGCCGGACGTGTGACTTTGGGGCTTGGTTGGAATCTCCGCCGGTCGTCCCGCCAACTATGATGTTGATCTCGCCTCGAGCAGCATTACTTCGGTTTTCCTCCTCTCGAGCGGACGGCCTGCTTCGCTCGCGCCCGTCTCTTGTCGGCTCCGCGCTTCTCTGATGAGGGCGCCTTGGTGATCGCCTTGCTTCTTCTCATCGATCGACCCGATGATACTCGTGTCATCGATCAGAAGAAGGGGATCAGCGCCGATAACTCTTAGGCGCCGGTTGGGCGACCGGATCGAACCTGCGACAGTCGCGGGTGTTGTGAGATGCAGACTGATGGAATGAGCATAACAAAGGGGTCTATAGGGGTGTCAATTCAGGTGGGTCGGGTCGGGTTGGGTCGGGTTGAGTTTTTTTTTTTAACCCAACCCGAACCCGACCCGAACCGGAGTTCAACCCAAAACACCTAAACCCGAACCCAAACCCGACCAACCCGATCAACCCGAACCCGACCCATATAACCCGAAAATCTGATTCAAGACATCTTTTTTGGGCTATTTTCCCTATAATTCTTCACTTTTATCTCAATACTCCATCATTATCATTCAAATATACATAAAAACATCTAAATTTTTAAAATAAAATTTGCTTTAACCCCAAAAAACCCACAAAACCCTATATTTAAGTCAACCCGGGTCAACCCGAACCCGACCCGACCCAACCCGAAAATTTTTTACCCTCCAACCCGAACCCGACCCGAACCCGAAAATGCCCAACCCGAACCTGATTTTTTTCGAATCTACTCGGGTTGGGTCGTTGGGTCGGGTTCATTTTTGACACCCCTAGGGGTCTATACCTTCCCCTTGTGATTCGACCGTTCTACAGCAACATGCTGGACGGCATGTGGCCTTGCTTCCTGGTGTGGGCATACTCCCTCAGCTCGGGGCCCTCTTGGAGGTTGATGCCTGGACGACGATCGTCGTTCAGTCGGCGCCGATGGTTAGGATAGAGCCTCCTTCCTTCGGGCCGCCTGGGCTTCTTCTACGTTTATGTACTCATTGACCTTGTTTCAGCATGTGGTCGTAGACGCGAGGCGGTTTCCTGACGAGCGATCGGAAGAAGTCCCCATCTACGAGCCATTGCGTGAACGCGTTCATCATGGTCTCGGACGAGACTGAGGAGATATCCATCGCTACCTGGTTGAAGCGATTGATGTAGGCTCGTAGAGTTTCCCTCTGGCCCTGCTTAATGGAAAACAGGCTGACACTTGTTTTTCTGATAGTGCCTGTTGCTCGCGAAGTGGTATAGGAAAGCCGTTCGGAATTCTTTGAAGCTTCGGATAGACCCGTCCGACAACCTTCTAAACCACCGTTTGGCCGAGCCGAAGAGCATAGTGAGGAAGACTCGACACTTGACTCCATCAGTGTACTGATGAAGGGTAGCAGCATTATCGAACTTACCCAGATGGTCATCCGGGTCGGTCGACCCGTTATACTCTTCGATCGCTAAGGGAGCATAGTGTTTCGGTAGCAGATCCTGCAGAATGACCTCTAAAAATTGTCGATTGATCCGCTCGGGTGATGAATCGGCTCGGGGCGCTGTGCCTTTTCTTTCGTCCTGAGCGGGGGCCTCTTCTGAGGAACCCCTATCCTGGTTGGCCTGAGCAATATCTGAGGGCGTCTGAAATAACGCCCGGTGAAATGGAATGGGCGCTGGCGGAACTTCTCCAAGAGTGCCAGTCAACATCTTGTTCTGTCCCCATATGGAGAGTTGCTCCGGCCGGTCTTCATGCGCCGCTCGCCTTCCCGAGGGCGATGTTGCTTGCTATGCCAGCCGATCGGCCAACACCTTTTGTTGCTGCTGCTCGACTAATTTCGCCGTTTGTACTTGAATGAACGCATTGACCTCTTATGGAGTGAGTGTCACGGTGTGGAGACATCCAGCTTCCTCAATCTTCTCCGCTCGGATTCAGGTGCGTTCCCACAAACGGTGCCAAATTTGATCCTGTCCGAGAGCGAGTAGACGGGCGCTGGGTAGACGACGCTCACGTTGACTAGATGTCGACCGAAGATGTCGTGAACCTCCGACGAGCTGAGCCTGCAACCACAAGTCGTTAGTGCCGAGCCAGGGAGGAATTCCTTGGGGATGACCCTCTGACGCTTAAGTCAATCACCGACAGTAGAAGAATGAACTAGAGAAGAAAGGAGCAACGTGACTGTAGCTACAGTGATCGAAGCATACCTCCGACAAAATCTGGGGGTCCTTATATAGGGCTCCTGAGAGGCGCGTGCACACTTCCCGAGGCATGCGCGCTTCTCAAATCGTACATGGAAAGGATGTGTCAGAAAAGCGTGTCGGACGTCATTCCTTAACAGCCCGGGCATATCCTTGACGTGACAGTGGAAGCTTCCACCGTATGATTCTCTATCTGATCCTGCCGCCGACCACGCCGCTTGTCAATGACACTGATTCCCAGGAAGATATTACCAACTGCTCCCTTTGTCTGTTATTGGGTCGAGCGGGAGAGCTGCTCGGCCAGTCGGCCGTCTGGATGATGCAACGGTCGGCCCGAGCGTCTGCTAGCCCGATGGGCTGCTGCCGGCTTCACCCTGTCGGCCGAAGGAGTCCTGCCTATCGAGTAAGGTTGCATCCACTGTTTGCCGAGCGAGATGACCGCTCGGCCTTCGTGCCTCCCTGGTTGAGCTTTATGAGCATCGGAAGTTCGGTGTCTGACCGAGTTGTCGAAGTGTTGGACCAGTTATCCTACTTGCTGATCGAGAAGGTAATTCATCCGATCGAATGCCCCGTCTAACGTTGATTACTTTGACCACATATGGGACGAACCCTATCTTACCATCAGATAATAAAAGAAAGGTATTTTGACTTTTGCCCGACTAATGGGGCAAAAACATATTAAATCCTAAAAATAAACGTTGCCTCATTAATGTGGGATGGGAAATTTAATTTAAGCACGAGATTTGGATGGCCTTGTTCGAATCCACCGGCAAAATAAATATTGAATATTATTATTATTATTAATGACCTAATTGTGCCGTGTACGAGGTGACGAAATAATGGAGAGCAAATTTAATGATTATTTTCTTTCTTTCCAAATGGAGGCAAATAAAACGTGGAAATGGAAGCAAATAAAACTTGGGAAATTAAGAAAAATGAGGGCATATCATCAAAGGAGAGGAAGAGGATTGGGTTGGCAGGCGTCCATATCTTGCGCGATTCTCTTACACTTACACTTACACTTACACTTACACTTAGCGTAGGTGACGGCTTATCTCTTCATAAACTGTCAAGCAAGTTGCTAACAATGACGGTAGCGAGTTGCAATTCTATCTCTTGACGAAGAGCTTTGGACATTTTGAATTGTGAGTTAATGAGACATCTTATAAATTTAGAGAGATATTTCGATTAACTATTAAAAATAGGCATCATGAATATAAATGCACTTTGTGAGATACCAATAATTTTGTTTATTTAGTTTAAATCTATAAAGCAACTAGTCTTCAAGTTGTATTACGGAAAAGTAGTTGTTAGAAGCTTAATACTTTAGACAATGCCTTCCCTTTTGTACTGGACTAATCAAGCACGGAACCATATTGGTGACTACTCGGGCTGTAGCCTGAGGCCTAATAGGGATGAGAACGAGATTTACATGTGAGAAAAGGAAAAAAAATGTCAGGGGATGAGAAGGTTAGCCCGGATGATAACATCAACGTCGGTAAAAAGAGGAGGCTAGTCGGACGATGTTAGCATCGATGCTCAAGGACCACAATCCGCATATATCATCTCAGTTGACTCCACCGTTAAAACTAATATGTATCTTAGCACTGGTTACAAGCCGTTAGACTCCGACTACTTTAGTCCCTAATTAAAAATTATAAATAGGAAAAAATATTGAAGGTCAAAAAAAAAACTAAGTTCTGTCATTTACAAAATAAAAATCATCTCCTTCTCCTGTAGTAAGAGAGATAATAATTTTCTCGTATTATGTACTAATAGTGACCTAACCCAACCCATGCCTTATTTTAAAATTAATAGGAAATTAGAAAATATTTTTTAAAATTTATTAAAAATATTTTGCTTTTATAGTTTTTTATTTAAAAATAAGTCCGGCGAGGCTAGTCATGCACGACAAAAAATTGGGCTAATTAATTTCGGGCCTTATGGCCCATGTCTGACCCGTAAGCCCGTATTGACACCGTAGCCAGTATACCAAATTGACATGTCACCACTAAAATAAATAAAAATTGTCAGGTCTTCCTCTCCTCCTCAGTTCTCACTAGAAAAGGGTAATATTTGCAGTTTAATTAATCGAGAAGGGTCTAATTGCAAAAGAACATATTTCTTGGAGCTGAAGCAGCAGGGTGCGAGCCTTCTGCCCCTTTCCGCCTACAAATTAAATCGCCAAAGAAACCCTAGCCATCGATCTAGTGAAGATTTGAGAGAAACGCCATGAGTCGAGGAACTGGAGCTGGCTACGATCGCCACATCACTATTTTCTCTCCTGAAGGCCGTCTCTACCAAGTCGGTAAGCCCCCTAGGTCCTCGATTCCTACCCTAGGGAAAGATTTAATTTTTTTGCGTTCTCCCTAATGTGGATCGTGCTCGAGGTATTGATGTGCATGAGGAAACTTCCGATCTAGGTTTGGTTTTAGCTGCAAGTGAATTTGTCTTTGGTTCTGCAGAATACGCGTTTAAGGCTGTTAAGGCGTCCGGTATCACGTCAATTGGAGTTCGTGGAAAGGATTCGGTGTGCGTTGTCACCCAGAAGAAGGTTCCTGTGAGTGTTTCTCATTTGCTTTCATCATCTTGTGGGTGCGGAATGCTTCTCGTGTTTGTTTATGTAACCTAGTATTTCTCGTGGGAATATCGATGCAGGATAAGCTATTGGACCAGACCAGTGTCACGCATCTCTTTCCCATTACAAATTACCTTGGACTCTTAGCCACAGGGATGACAGGTTGTAAATTTATGTATTCCTCCTAGTGAATTATAGCCTTACAGTTTTAACTTGTTGCGCATCCAATCATTGTGGATACTAAGGTACTTGATGTTTTTAAACTTATGAGACCATAACCTCATAGAACATCTTTATGTGCTGCCTCATCTCAAATATTAGACGCACAGATATGTAACCGTTCATCATCCTTATAGCTGCTTGCTATGCAATACATTTCTAGTATCCTTGTGTATAAAATTATCTCATGCGAATTAGGACGTACACATCTTTTAAATCTTTTAATTTGTGATGGAATACCAGAGTTGTTGGAAATGTTAAATCATATTTTTTGAGTTGAATATTACAATGCATATATTATTCAGCATGATTGACTTTGTCTTTCATCACTGCTTTTATAGCTGATGCGAGGTCCTTGGTCCAACAAGCAAGAAATGAAGCAGCAGAATTTCGTTTTAAATGGGGATATGAGATGCCTGTAGATGTATTTTCCAAATGGTACTATCATCCTCTTCCTATTTATCACCTTGTAGACTTGTATGGTCTTAAACTGATAACCATTATGCATTACCAGTTTATGCACGTACACTTCACTAATTTTGTCCAACTAAAAGTTGCTTCCAAAGCCTTAATTATGGTTTCCATTTCGTGTTATTCTCCTAGATAGCCAATAACAAGTTTGAGGCAATTTGAAGATTTAATATCTAGTTTTGGAAATGTTGCAATTAGGATTTTGTGATTTCCATCTCTTTTTCTTGCCAATGCCAATCTTTTTGGTTTCAATCTGGGATAGGCTAATGCTCATTTTGTATGGAGAACAAAACATGACATGTTTATGCAGATATTAGGGTTAGGAAATTGACATTCAAGTGTTGCCTCATAATGAACTTTACTGATCAAGACATTGATATTTCATTAACCAAAGTTTGTTTCAAAGATCTCCCTTGTTAATCAATGACTGGTCAAGTTTGACTTCCAGTGAAAGTGGATTTAGATTTCAGGACACCTTCATTTTATTAATTCATATTGTTAGTTACTTGAATTATATTGACCATATTCACTTATTTGAATTTCTGGTGTTAAGCAGGTCATAGTTTGTTCATTATATCATTTTATGGATAGCTGTCCTTGCATTCAGAATAAACTGTTCTGCTTCTCTTTCAGTAGCATAGATAATCTGCCAGTTATTAAGAGAAAAAATTCTCACATGAATGTGCAGGGTTGCAGATAAATCACAGATATATACCCAGCATGCCTACATGAGGCCTCTTGGAATAGGTTAGATTCTTGTTTACAATACATCATTGAGATTATTAAAGTTCTAGACGAATGGTAGTGGAGTGTTCTTCTAGATTCGAACTCTCTGTCTTTCTCATCCTATGATGCTTTAATGCAGTTGCAATGATCTTGGGTATTGATGAGGAGAAGGGACCCCAACTCTTCAAATGTGATCCAGCTGGCCATTTTTTTGGGCACAAGGTGTCGGAATTTGAAATTCATATAATATATATTTTTACTTGCCTTTATATCATAGTAATCTCTAGCACAATACTATCATTGGTGGATGATCTTTGATAAATTAACACCGTTACAATATGGAGGACACAATCTGGAAGGTAATGCGTGAACCATGCTATTGCTGACAGAATCCAACTGAACTGTATTATGTGTTTGATAATATGATAAATATGATTTTTGTAGTTCCTTTCTAGATACCTGTTACTCTTTCATGGTGTTTTTCTAATAAGTATTGGAAATTCTAGGCCTATAACTCAATTGCAATGTACTAGGGAAGAGAAAAACAGACGGAGATACTTGCATAAGAGGGAATTCCATTTAATTCTATTCAATGAGAATGTCTTATCGAGGATGATGCCCTTAGTCATTTCTTACATGGAAATATATGTTACCATGTAATAAGTAACAGATAATTAGTAATTTGTTCTTTGGTCAACTTTTACATGTTAAATTTACAGGACATTTCCCATTCGCTTTTCCAGACTTCTGAGGTACAAACTACTGAATTGCCTCATATTAGTTAATAAATGGATTATATTGTTATTATTCCCTTTTCAAATCATCATTGATAATGATTTATTAAATCATAGAGTTGAATAACATGAAGAGGTATGAGTGAATGGAGTTCATAGACTTTAGAAGAGGGAAACACTATTAAGTTGGGTATAAGCATTTGGGTTAATGGCTGTACTTAACAAAGCTAATAGGCTAGTTCTCTCAAAACAGATTCGGCGAGGTGTTTCTAGAACAGTGATGACACAGCCATCATTGGCCTTACATGCCATCAATAATGGATGATTCACATGAAGAGTTGTGGTAAAGTTGTTGCCATGTGACCAAAAGGTCACGAGTTCAAATCCTGGAAACAACCTCTTGCAAAAAATAGGTTAAGGCTGCGTACAATGGATCCTTCCCTGGGACCCCGTATGGCGGGAGCTTCGTGCACCGGGCTGCCCTTTCACATGAAGAGTTGTGGCCTAATCAAAGAGGTTATAAACTTAGATGCTGGAACTATTATCCTTACTTGAGCTTATGCTTTTTGGACCAGTGATTAAGGCTAACAAAGTTAATTGATCGTTTTTATCATCTAGGTGGGTCTTGATAGTCCAATATGCAACAAAAAATTACTATATGTAGTATCAGAAGAATTCTCCTTGTACTTCCTGTCTGATGAGAAGTAACCTGTATACACACCTAATGAAACTTTTACCTTATGTGAAAAAATTTATTGAAGATCATATGAATCTCATATTTTTAGTTCCATCCATTATTGCTAGATGTATTGTTGCTCGGTTGCAAATCATGCTTCACTAAATCAGTTAGTATTGTCAACTTGATATTGTTTTGTGATTTGTCAATGTATCGATCTTTGAGCTGCTAAAACTGTATCCAAAGGTTCTGTTTGTTTTGCCTGACACCTGATTGGATCAGCCTTCTTGACCTACTAACCTTATTGTCCTGCTTAGATCACCCAATCCAACCCAACCTCCTCCAGACAGACCGGTTCAATCTGGAAGGGAAAATTTTTTCCCCATATTCCAAATATACAGATGCTCTTCTTTTAAAAAAAATTTGCCTCCAAAATTTTTAAAAAATATTTTACACGAAACAAACAGAACCAAAATTGCTGATTAGCAATATGCTTGACTATTTTTGCTAGTCATATTACTACTCAATGCAAATACCTTTTATGGCACTTGTAGGAATGCTATTAGGTGCAATAAACTAATCCTTATAGTTCCTGTAAATAGCTAGTTTTGGAGCATGCTTTTGTTTGTAAATGTAGTTGGTTACTGTTTGTTTATACATTGCTTTGATTATTTTGATTCCAGGCGACAAGTGCTGGCCTGAAAGAACAAGAAGCAATCAACTTCCTGGAAAAGAAAATGAAGAATGATCCTGCATTCTCATATGAGGAAACTGTGCAGGTATGCCTATAAGATCTATTGTTACACGATATAGTAGTATACTACAATAGATCACTTATTTCAAATAACTTACACATTTTCCTTTTATGTAGGATTGCAAGGATACTCTAATCTGGCTTAATACGTTTTAGTATACTAACAATATCTACACTATAGTAACCATGTTTAGTGGCTTATGAATAGTTAGCAAGTCTATTTTTAGTTAGAATATCTCTTCTTTTAAAACTGCTGCTTATATATGTTATAGAGATGAAAATAACATACTTGTTTTAGAGCCCTACCTGTTTTCTCATAGTTTCAGAGGAATCTAGTTATTCAGTAATCTTATGTTACACTACAACCTTTTTCTCAATGAATGATTGGTCATTGTTAGCTAAAATATTCGTGAAGTGATATTCTATTGACCTTTTTATTTTGGCAGACTGCGATATCTGCACTGCAATCGGTTCTGCAAGAGGATTTCAAAGCTACAGAGATAGAGGTAATCTCTTAATTTAGTTGTGAGGACTGGATTTCCTGATAATAGTGGAGAGCATATTCAGTCACTATTAATAGCTTATCCATTCTGTGAAAATTTCTGACTAGAAAATTGGTCATATAATTTCCTCTTCATCAGATAGATACATTACTTGTTTCCATGTACACGTTTGTGAATATAAATGTTTATTTCCTAGGTGGGAGTTGTGAAAGCAGAGGATCCAGCATTCAGAGTGTTATCGACAGAGGAGATAGACGAACATCTAACAGCAATCAGTGAACGTGATTAGCGGAGGTCCATTTCAATAGCTTGACTCAGTTTCAGATTTCAGACTATGTTTTAAACTTGTGTCAGAATATCTATTGTGTCACTATATCTATAATGAATTGGTTTTTCCACCGCCAAATTTCCCATGTAATATTGAGTTTCGTGCTGTCAAATGGCTATTGTCACAATTTCAAAACCCTTTGATCTAGGATCATGGCATTCCCGGTGGATTTGACAATAAATCTTTACATCTCTCAGAACGTTTATGCTGTCTTCAAGAAATGGAAATTTCTTGTTAGGAGTGTTTAACCTTCATGTTCGTGTCTGGGCACGGTTCGAAAGTAATTGAGGTTTCCATGACTGATGATGACTCATTACTGAAAATTACACAGGGCTGGCGTGCTTGAAGAGCCATGTTCCGATTAAGCATATTTAAAGTGTCCGCAAGCTCTTTTGCCCTATTATCTGTAATGATCATTTTGGTTGTAATCCAATAAAGTCGATGTACCTGAAGTGCAAAGCACTCTCCATTTTTCACGTTCTCCTTAACATTCACAATTTGTGGGTCATTTGGCGACAGACTAGAGGGGATGAATAATCTGTATAATAAAAATAAATCTTTCTCAACTTTATAACTTTATAGTTATATTAACATAAACATTTGTACAAAAGAAAATTGATCCAAAAAAAAAAGAAGAGACTCAAAGATTTTACTTGATTACAATTAGGTCTTCTTTAGGCGAAGAAGTCTCTTACATTAGTTGAAACACTCAATTATAAAACAAGATTGCAAATGAATTAATTACAAGTGTTGTTCTACCTTCTGGGACAAGGGTTGTATTTATAGCCCTGGTCAGAGCGTTTGGAAGGGTTCCAGATGTCTGGAGGGGGATAAACTTTTATCCCGTCGTAACGGTTCGTGACACTTGACGTTTGGATGAAATTCCTTGCCTGAGCTCCCGGATCGTGCAGATAGGGCTCCCCCTGGGTGAGGCGCCCAAGGGCGCTCAGTTGATTCGGGCGCCCGGACCAGGTTTGGGCGCGTGGACTTGGTCCAGGCGCTCGGAACCAAAAGTCAACTCTTAGTTGACTTTTTGGTCTGAGTCTTTCGTTCCAGTTTCGCTCGCATTGGTCTGGATCTTCTGTTTCGGTTCCACTTGCTTGGGTGATTTCAGCCATCCGGAATAGGGTTCACCCGAACCCAATTTCCGACTTTCTCGAGCAAACTTCCGCTTAGGCTTCTAGTCCCTCGGAGAATGTCATGTGCCTCCTTCTCGTCCACCCGCACACTCTTCTGCAGCACCTCGTACCTCAGACGCACCGAGCCCGTCGGCTCTCTCCCGTACCGTCCTTCTCGTTAGCTGCGTCTTTCGCTCGACTTCCTGTGCACCTAAGTTTCTGCATGCTTAAACATAGGGGTTAAATACCAACAGGATCTAACCTCACTTGGTTGATCACATCAAAACTACTTTGGGATACTAATAATATCTACCTTTTTGATATGAACAACCCAAGTTAAATTAGGGAAAAAACATAAACCAATAATAATAAAGTAAATTTTTGCAAGTAATAATGTGCAAAAAAATTATGAAAATTAATGGCAAAGATATATCCTCCCCTAGACTTAATCTTTACTTATCCACCTTTATCACAATAAAAATGAGTTTCTTAAAAAAAACTCTAAAACAAGGTCTAAGGGAAAACACGTTAAAAACTTTGAAAAAAAAAATTGGAGTCTTAAAATGAATTAAAAAAATTTACTAAGAGTTGGGCCGACATAAAATTTTTCAAAAAAAAATATTTTCCAAAAATATGATATTTTTTTCAAAAAAAAATAAAAAATATTTTAAAATTTTTTACAGCTAAATGATGATTTTTTTTTTTAAAAAAAATTATCTTCTAAATAATTTCTAACAATGGGTTTGAAAGCATTAGATAATTTTTTTATTATTTTAAAATAAATGCTTTACCGTTAGTAATTAAACATTTATTTCAGTAATTGACTTCTAGACTATAGTGAGACACTATACCTTTTTAGTTATTGGAACAAGAATCACTTTTAGACAAAGCCTTTTAATGAAAGTAAATATTTAATTCTCTCTAAAAGCCAAAAAAAAATTAACCTAAATATGATTTTTGGAACTTAAAATAGATTCCTTCGTATAGGATTAATAAAAAATTTCTTAGAAATATATTTCTATGATATTTTCCTAATTTGACCCTTATAGTATTTAAAATATCAATTTAAACTATTATATCTTATAATATTTTGAACATGTGAGCATGCACGCTCCTTCAAATATTCTATATATGTTTTTAATTCTTCATTTTCTATTTTTATTTTGTCGAGATCATCTAATCGACAAGATATAGCTAAGGTTGATTTTAACTCTTTATTTTCTTTTTCTAACTTACAATAATTTTTTGATAATATTTTTACGAACTGAAATAACTTGTCAAGAGGAAGAGACCGTATCTGACTTACCTTATCGATCCCGTAATCTGAAGCTCCCTTTGAAGTGTTGCTTTCTTCCGATGTCGCCCCACCCCCTTCATCGATGCTCATTTCGGATAAACTTGTTTCGTCTTTGTCTTCTTGGTGATTTGCCACTAGCGTAAGTCCGGCGAGGGCTTCTATCTCTGATTTGGACGATATTTCGTCCCACGCCGCTTTTAGATTATACTTGGTCAGTGCTGGCTTATTGTTCTTCTCCTTGTCCTTATTCTTGTCCTTGCTCTTTAATTTAGGGTAGTTGTCTTTCACGTGCCCTTCTTCATTGCAGTGGTAGCATTTTATCTTTTTTTTTCCTTCTATTATCCTGCACTTGATTAAATTTATTATTCTTAAATAATTTTCTAAATTTTCTTACCATGAGTGTCGTTTCATCATCATCGAGAGAAGATTCAGAATCTCGTTCGCCCGTTTTTACCTTTAAGGTAATGTTGTGCTTTAACTTTTTTCAGATCTGCACATCTTGTTTCATGGACTTTAAATGTTGAAAATAATTCTTCTAATGCACTTAATTCTAGATCCTTAAATATATAATAAATATATACTAATGATACACATTCAGTAGTCTTAGGAAATGCGTTAAACGTGCACCTTAACAAATCTCGGTTGCTTACATTTTCTCCGAGATTTGAGAGTCCGATGATGAATTCCTTTATTCTTGAGTGAAGGTGTGCAACAGTTTCTCTTTCTTCTAATTTGATGTTGCTGATATGGTTTCTGAGCAGATCTCGTCTCGCAAATTTTACCTCAGAGGTTCCTTCGTGTAGTTCCAGGAATTTCTCCCAGAGCTTCTTAGCAGACTCGAAAGCTTCGATCGGTTGACTTCTTGTAGCGGTAAGATGCTTAGCAAATGGAACTTTGCTTTGCCGTTTGCCACGAAGTCGGCTTGCTCCTTCTTCGTCTATTGGTATTCTTCTTTACCCTCAAGTGTTACAAAACTAAATTTCATTATTAAAAATAAATCGAAATCCGTCTTAAAGAATACCTCCATCTTTTTCTTTCAGCTCGCGAATTCTTCCTCGAACTTCAGTGAATTAATGCTTGGTTCGACTATTTCTTGTGCTTCATTTGACGGTTAGTCCTCCTAAAGTTGTTGGGCTCTAATACCACTTGTTGATCCCTTGACAACCAGTTAGAGGGGGATGAATAGCCTGCACGATAAAAACAAACCCTTCTCGACTTTATAGCTATATTAACATAAACACTTATACAAAAGAAAACTAATCAAAGAAAGAAGAGACTCAGAGATTTTACTTAGTTACAATCGGGGATGTTGTTAATCCAAGGAAGATAAAAAACTCACTAAACGATCTCTTTCAGGCGGAGAAGCCTCTTACAACAGTTGAAGCACTCAATTACAGAACAAGACTGAAAAGGAGTCAATTACAAGTGTTGTTTTGCCTTCTGGGATCAGGACTGTATTTATAGTCTTGGTCGGGGCGTCCGGAAGGGTTCCAGGTGCTTGGAGGGGATAAACTTTTATCTTCATCAAAACGGCTTGCGACACCTGCGCTTGGATAAAATTCCTGGTCCGAGCACCCATAAGGGTTTCGGGTGCTCGGACCGAGGCTCCCCCTGGGTGAGGCATCCAACTGATCCAGGTGCCTAGACTTGGTCCAGGCACCTGGAACTTTGGTCCGGGTCTTCCGTTTCGGTTTCGCTCGCATTGGTCCGAATCTTCCGCTCCGGTTCCAGTCGCTTAGGTGATTTCGTCCATCTGAAATAGGACTCACCCGAACCCAACTTCCGGCCTTCTCGAGCAAATTTCCGCTCCGGCTTCTTGTCCCTCGGAGAACGCTGCGTGCCTCCTCATCTACTCGCGTACTCTTCCGTAACACCTCGTACCTCGGACGCACCAAGCTCGTCGGCTCTCTCCCGTGCCGTCCTTCTTGCTAATGGTGTCTTTCACTCGACTTCCCGTGCTCCTAAATTCCTACATACATAGACACAGATGTTAAATATCAACAACACCTAACTTCACTTGATTGATCACATAAAACTAACTTGAGGTACTAGTATAATCATGACCTAAAATCTTGAAATGTACTTAAAAAAGGATTCATTTTCTTATCGAATAAGCTTCTGTACTCATAGAAAATGAATAAGCTTCTTTCCTCATAGAATAAGTTTCTTTCCACTTGAGAGGTCATTCAATATTGTGAGTTACCTTCTCTTGGCCCTAGGACTGACAATGAAGAGGTGGCTGAAGTGAAAGTTATCATCTGTTTTACAACATCAGTTCATTTCCTTTCCATTTCACTCTACTAAATTGAACACAACTAAATTTCCTAGTATTATAAGTTGCGAAACGTAGGAAAGTCACGATGTGTGACGAAACATTTCTTAATTTAGTCACACTTATCCATGTGTACAAGCATTGCCAACAAGCAACGATCAAGAAGCAAACGACATCAACATCTGCTATTATTATTATTGCACACCTTGGTAACATCTTTATGCGTTTAAACGGCGACCAGATTCCCTGCGTAGCCCGCTGCAGGATCGTCGTTGGGAATGACATGATGAGCTCCATGCTGACCAAAATCAGTGGTATTGCCATCCACCGTATTTCCACAACCTCCACATCCACCGCCGCCACATTTGCCACCACAACCGCCGCCACAGCCAGCAGACATATCGCCACAACCTCCACCGCAACCTCCGCCGCATCCACCACGACCTGCAGACATTTTCCCGCAGCCTCCACCGCATCCACCACCGCAACCTCCGCCGCATCCACCACAACCTGCAGACATTTTCCCGCAGCCTCCACCGCATCCACCACCGCAACCTCCGCCGCATCCACCACAACCACCAGACATTTCTCCGCAGCCTCCACCACAACCTCCGCCGCATCCACCTCCACAACCACCAGAGTTTTGGCCGCTTAATGCGTTCAGCTTGTCTTCATTGTCTGAAACAGAATCAACGATCTTCACTAGATCCTCAGCACAGGCTAGTCCATTAGATGCCTTCTGCTCATCATGTTCCACCTCATTTGAGCTGGGGATCACTTCTGCATCCTCTTTGTTTGGAAGGACATTGCCGCGTTGCCTTTTGTTCGCATATTTGAGAATGAATGCCAATAGAACACCGAGTAAAACAAACTTCGTTTCATTGACCTATTCACAAGATGACAGTAGGAATCTGTTAAGGAATATGAGGAAGAATTGCAAAAAAAAAAAAAATCTGGTTATTACCTCGATAACACCAGCTTTCATGTCGAACAATGCAACAACTTTTCCGTAGGGATTTTCAGCAGAAAACTCAACTAGTGTAATGAATTCATTGCCATTTTTTTCCTTGCAACATTTGGGTTCATATTCCAGCTTTTTCCCGAGGAAGAGCTTCATCTGTTTAAAAAATGGAAGCTGAAGATTTAGACGCAACAGGAAACAACCAGCAATAATATGAACACTCCAAAGTAGTTTCATCATACACGTAGCGGATTAGAATCAAAGGAATTAATCATCTTTTACTACGTCCTAAAAGAACAGGATACATGGATACTGAGAAATTATTAATAGGAACAAGAAACTTAAATGTGGATTGGAAGTTGGCAAAGACTAGCAAACAATGAACTTACCATGAAATCACCTTTGATTTCAAATATATGGCCATCTTGACCTGTATTATTCTCAACTAGGGAGATATTGTAGTTATTCAGTGACCAGTTAGTGTCTGAGTACTTTGCTAGCTGCCATGAGTTTCTTGATTCTCTTGATATGCCAACGACTTCCCTCGTTAAAGAAGTGGCATTTTTGCCTTCCAATGTCTCCAGATTCCTGTTAATATAAAACTAACTAATTACTTTATTTCCATTTCCAAATAGAATATCATATTTTCTCCGAGAACATAACATCACGTGTTTTAAAAAATCATAAATACAGGACTAATGTTGCATTGTTTGCCTGATAGAAGCATGGAATTACAGCTAGCTGTACTGTCATTCTTTTGATATAATATTTTTCTCTTTTTCAAAATGTATTTCACAGTATATTTAATAGAAAGAGACGTGGTTTAACTCCAACAATGACCAAACGATTTGATCTATAGACAAGCACCCGTCCAAGTGTGAGTGCATCTCTAACTAAGCACATGATAAAATTGAGGGAATATGAATGCATTCGCAAAAAACAACCTTCTAGATAGCAATAATTTTAACTACAAAGTTCGGGGTTTATATGTAGCATGCGCACCTAATTTGCAGACGAATTACTTCCTCGCCGTTATGATCAAGGAAACGTGTCCAACCTTTGAACTTTTCCTTCCCTCTAAGTGGTAACAAGCATGTGTTGGTGGAGATAGAAAGTGATTTAAACATTCGAAGTTCAAAGGGAGCAAGGACTGGAACTGTAAAAGACACTGCGACCCGTAGACAAACTGGTTTAGAGTCCACATTCCCAGAATGGGGCTTCAATTCAAACCACTTCTCAGTCGACAATTCTGAACTGGGATTATTCAAGTCTTCAAGGGAAATTGAGGTTGTCCCAATCGTTCTTGCTAATGTGGCAATCTTGGGTTTCCATCTTGACATAAGTGTCAAAGTGAGCTCTCCTGTTGGTTCACATGTGAAACTGGCTCTGTGTTTCTTACCGGATACAGATTGAATGCTTAGAGCACCACCGTAGAAGAATAGATCTGGTTTTTTCTTGGCAAATAATACGAATAGGTTGCTCTTTTCACTGTTTGGTAAGTTTTTTATTTCCACAATCTCCAAAAGCACCTGCATAAATGAAAATTGCAAATAAACAGCTGAAAGTGGAGAAATTATGGAAAGGGAAAATATTCTATCACACTTACATGTATTTATAGACAACATAAAAATCGTAAACATGACTAATTTTATCTAAAAATTAGACAAAAGATTAGGTGTATTTTCAGACTAGGTTATATTTAATTTTTATCTAACAGGAAGCATACACAATCGAATTATATCCATGTCAAACCCAACTTAGCTGACAAGGATCGTCAAAAGAAATGTACTCAGAAGCATATCTTGATATGGCTTTGCATGTTCAAATGGACTATTGAACAATAAAATTACTTTGCTTCTTGTGTAGAACATATCAAACGAGAACAAGCAAACCATGTAATTGACACATTGTTGCGATAGTTTTGTGGCCTGAAGGTAGCTTAACTGAAAAGACTTAATCTCTCAAATTATCTTAGGATTAGTTATAATTTTAGGCCAATATATTAAAAATATTCACAAAGTGTTTTGCCTTCCCCACTTTTACAATCCATCTTTGTTTAGATAAAAGCTAGAAATGTCTGTTCTCAGGTGCAAAAAGCAAAAATAAATAATCATGAATCTTACCAGAACAACCATAGGTTGTTTAAGGGACTCGTCAATGATTGTTTCATTTACAACTGGATGGCTAGAAAAATATGGAATGGATGTCACTGGAGAAGGAGAGTTCCCTCTGTACATCGCACCTGCCTTCCAATATCTGGATCCATATGTATCCTCCCACTGCTTTGTTGTTTTATCAAATCCAACATCAAGTTTCTTCCCTTTTGACCTGTTGGAGTCCATATCATCATGTTCTAATACCTTCCCAAGCAGGTTAATCGTGTCATTGCAGTACGAAAGAGAATGTAGTTGATGAGAATGCCACATGAGATCTATGTCATAGGTTGGCACAGTGAATTGTTTGATTGATCTATCGAGGTTAATCTTGATCAGATTAAGGAAACCCTTGTATCTTGCAGCTGCTCCTTCCAGATATCGTCTATCATGCATACATGGTCTCGATACCTATCAGATAGTAATAGTATATAAGGAACAAATGAGCAATTTTGGAGAATGAGGGAGATTAGAAAAAAATCAGATGTGAATGTTCAATTCTGGTCCAAGCATGCAAAGATATAATTTTTGACAAGATAATCTGATTTACGCAGAGCAAAAGAGAAACTGTAATTCCAAAATGTTAAATCAATCAATACATTTTCTATTTTCATTTTCATATAGTGCCTACATGAAAACTAAGAGGAAGTCAGCTACTAAAAACATTTAATTTTTTTTTTGTTCCCTCTCATCTTGTTATTTATAAAAATCTTCAACTGGTTTCTAAAAAGGTTAAACTGCAAAAGTTCATAAGAAATAGGCCTGCACCAGAAAACTCTTTGGAGGTTCATCCCAATTATCAATGTTGTTTTGTCTCCAAAATTAGTCAATTTTGGGAATTGCAAGATCTTTTTTCTGAACCTGAGCTTGACAAAGCAGAATGATATAGCCTCTCTTTTTAGGTAATAGAACCACCAGTAGAAGCATATATTGTAATTTACTTCAGTTTATAACTGGCTTGATTCTGAGATCAGTATATCATTCCACAAACTTTAGCATGGATTCTGTGATCTTTGTCTAGACAATCATTATGAAGTACAAGATACAAATTTCCTTTGAGCATCTTCTTGCTATGTGAAATTGATAACTAGCTATAAGAAGCCTTGTGCCCTTGTCTATTATAATTTACAGTCAATATATTGTAGTATTGTTGGTTACTTGGTTATATACAGTTATTATGCTCTGCGTCAATATTGCACATTCCATCTTTCCAAAAAAAGGCATGGGATGCACATATGAGTGAGTCCCTATATTAGTTTTTTCCAGCCTGACAGATATTGAGGACCTTTGCATGAATCACATTTTAAATTTACTAAGACTAGAAGTAGTGTTTTGTTCAGAAGTCCACTGGTTCATGTTCTGCCCCTCAATTTAAGAAGACAAATATATGTGTAAGTTTCTGCAAGTTCTAGCACAAGTTTCTGCTTCTTAAACCGAGAAAAGAATAACAATCACCATAAAAGACTGATGACAAGCTTGGTTATTCATTAATATGTCAAGTAAAGAACTATCATAATTTCAGTACCTGGTAGCAAAATGAAGACTGCCTTTTAACAGCAGAAACCAAATCATATGTAAGCCTTGAAGCAACTCCATGCTGCTCAGATGAAGTTTCCTTTGAGACAGTATAATCACAGCTGAGCTCAAACGGCTCCTCTGGGTACATCTCTGACCACTTCTCTGTCATTTTGTGCTTGGACCTTTCTTGCAGCGATGATATGACATTATGGTTATCTAGGATCCTCCCAAAAATCTCCTCACAGTCCTTTTTGTATCGGACCTGAAAGTGAAATAGAATGAGAAATAATCCACCAATAATCATACAAATAATTCAATCCTCAGAATATATGCGCACCGGATTCAGTCGATGACAATGCCATATCCATTCACAGTCCAGAGGGACATACAAAAAATCATCCTCTGCTCCATGTTCACAATGCTTGGCTAGCAAAGGAAGCCAGAAAACCTTGTACCTAGAAAGCAAGAGCACGCATGTCAATGAAAGACAAAAGACTAGTGCTTTTCCAACATAATTGCAGAAACTTGGATTTGATCCTCCAAGTCAAAATTACCTAGTAAAAATGTAAAAAAATTCAATCCAATACTTTGAAAAAGTGGTTTGACAGTAAAACTAGGATAGTTATGAGTATTTTTTAGGCATCAGATAACTTTCCACAAAACTCTTAAAAATGTAAATTTATTGATCCTCCAAGTCAAAATTACTGAGTAAAAAATGTAAAATAATCAATCCAATACTTTGAAAAAGTGGATTAACAGTAAACTAGGAAGTTATGACTATTTTTTACGCATCAGATAATTTTCCAAAAAACTCTTAAAAATGTAAATTTATTGAATCCTTTCCAGAAAGCTCAAAATTTAATTAGACTAATTTATGCACTTATAATAATGTAGCAACATTTATTTAAATTTGGGTTTCAAATTAAACAGATTTTTTAATTAGACCGCTGTGATGTAGATATATTGCCATAACATGATCAATATGGTGTGTATAAATTATCTTAAATTAAAGTGACTATTTTTTGGTTAAAAAAAAACAATTTTGATGCTTGTTTGGCAAACACCTTTATATTGGAAACAAGATAAGTGTGTTTTTTTTCTTAGTTAATAGAGTAATATAATGTAGTTTAATATTATAATTTGATTTTATATAGAGGAACTAGAAATATTTTTCTAATTATTGTCTACTGTATTTATTTATTTTATTCTTTATGATTAATTAATTATGTAGCATGACACGACTATCCATGTTAGCATCTTGCTGAACGATATCACGCTAATGTCTTAACAACAGAAAAAAGAGTTAATGAGTGCTAGAGGTTGCATGAACTATGGATGTTATGATAGAATTGAAAAAATTATAAAATAATGTGCTACATTTGAAAAAACGCACGCTAGATTAATTAGTTAACACTGTTCTTAAATTAAGATGTGCTGAAGAAACATAGTTCCTAATGAGCAATAAATGAGTTGTTCACGACAGAACACCAAATGAGGATTTGCTCCTGTTAATTTCTTACCCTGTCAAAATCAAGTCCCATGATTACTCCATTATCTCTAGAATACAATAAAATAACTCTGACAAGTCCGATCCAAATAAGCAAAGAATTGGGATCCACATAATTTTTGGATTTGAGATAATCCCAAGGCCAGATATTTTTTATAATACGTTTCCAAAGTCAACAAGAAATTTCTAGCATCAAACATGGACATGTAAACCCTACCACACGCAAGAAAATTGGGGAAAAATAATCCCACCCACGTTCTTACCTGTAGATGGCACGATCCAGAAGCGGGCCGTCGTAGAGCCACCTCCGGCGATCTACAGCAGCTAGGAACTCCAGCTGCTGCTTGGCGGCCGCCACGAGGTCCGCAGTGACAACGACCTTCTGCGCCTCCAGCCACGCCGCCTCCTGATCCTTGTCCATCTAATTTTGTCCCGAAAGACGAACAATCTGCCGAAATATACGCCCAAAGTGAAAAATCGAGACGACGAGAACTAGCTAGAAAGAAAATAGCGCAAAGAGTGATCTTTGAAGCAGCGGATGGTGCCTATTACAAATCGGGAGGAGAGGGGAGGATTTGAAGGGCATCAGAAGATGTCGAAGACGCTTACCTCGTTGGGCGACTGAAGAGCTCTACGCCGTGGAGCGCTCAGCTTCGATGCTTTGTCTATTTGTAGTACCGTGGGAGCCGTGAGGAGAAGTTAAAATTGAAAGCAGGGATCTCTTTTCGATAAAATAAAATAAAAAGAGTTCCTGTCAAAAATTAGGCAATTTTACTGAAAAGTCCATACAAGACGTAGACTATATGATCAAAACTCGCCGAATATTTTCATTTTATGAATATTAATCAAGTAATTCGTTTATTACGATGATAAGAATCCAATAAAAATAATCAATAAATTATGAATTTTTAAAATATTAAATAAAATAGTATGAGTTATATTATGAAAGTCTAATAAATCATTTATCTTTTATGAGGGAGAGTTATGCCCCAAAAGCATAGATGATAATTTAGAAGTCTGAAAGAAATGTGAACCGACCGGTTCAACCGAGTAAGTAGTACCACGAACACAAGTTAGATGGTTAGGAAAGAAGAGGTTGGTTGTACTACAAACAAAGATCACTGTACTATCACATAGAGACACAGAAACAACTCAGCAGGGGGTTTTCCTGAGGTAGATCATCTGCTGGTCTATTATTGTTCAAAAGGACACCTCTCCCCGTGGCATAGCCAAGCCGAGTTGATTACGTGTTAGATTTAAAGAAATAGATAAATGTCAATTTCTAATTAAAACGGTGAAAAATATTTGTTCAATTTTATAATTTATTTTTTTACATATGACCGTATAGAGTACTCGAAATCTATTCATGATGACTTTTTGTTAAAAAAAAAAACACCTCTACTTAATGCTCAGTCACTAGTGGTTGGATGCCTGAATACGAAACTCCTATAAATAATCTCATCTAATAGGATATATATATATATATATATAATTTTTACTCTGATACCAATATTTGTGTTTTTTTGCAATATTTGGCATCAAAACCTGCCCCAAAAATCAAAAAAATATTTTGTACCAAATTTGAAGGAAAAAATATTTCTGGTACAAAATATTTGAAATATTTTTTATTTTTGCAATATTTTAGGTATCAGATCCAAATTATATATTTTTGCAATGTATATCCAAAAATTGGTATAGAGGAGGTTTTTTACCAACGCTCGTGATTTTTTTAACTTGATATCAGATTTTGAAAATATATATATATATATATATATATATATATATATATATATATATATATAGCGGATCTTTTGTCGCGTGCCTATGAGTGACACTGGTTTAGACGTCTTGGATTCATTCATTCAGTAAGTTTGTTTTATTTTAGAGTATATTATATCTATTTAGGATTGAAGATTTTAAAATTTAAGAATTAAGTTATAATGAATTTGAGTTAATATATATTTTTTAAGTTATAGTGTTTAAAATTATAAATTTTAGATATTCACTAAGTATATTATATATATATATATATATTTAAAATTTTAAAGTTAGAGGTTAGATTATAATAAGTTTAAGGAAATATTAATTAAAACAAATTAAAAAACTTGAATCCAGCCTCTTGGATTGCGTACTAATAGTATCATCTTCAAATTTACTCCACAACTTTCTGATGGAAATATATATCCAATTATATATTTCTAAAAAAATTACTACAGTAGATAATAGCTATTGATTAGTTTCCACGACGTTTCTTACCTGTGAACTTATTATATAAACTACTGTGGAACTAAGTAGATATTACAATTATTTTAAAATAGTTTTGATTCATTTAAAGTATTTTTATAAAATTAATTTTTTTTATTGAATTGATAAAGAATATTTAGATATAATAGTATTTAACATTTAAGATTTAGGGTTTAAAATTTTAACATTTACAGTTTAGTCTAAAGATATTCAGTAACTTATTAAAAAATGGTTACAAATTGAAAAATTAATTCTTGTAGTGTTTAGAGTTAAAAATTTAGGGTGCATTTGGTATGTGTGTTTTTCATTTTCATTTTTTGAAAAAATATGTGTTTTTTAGAAAACAGAAAATGACTTTTTGTCATTTTCTATTTCTTTTAGAAAACGTTATCTATTTTGTTAGAAAACAGACATGAAAAACGCAAACCAAACATCATTTTTTAGAAAATACGTATTTTTCAGAAAATAAAAATGAAAAACGCACGTACCAAACACACCGCTTCAATATTTTAATATTTAGAATTTAAAAGTTATTTGGTAATGTTATAATATTATATCCCTTGAATAAGGGATATCTGACGTGCACGAGCATAAGAAGTGGCAAAAGAGGTGGCTGCGTGTGCAGTGTGCTACTACAAGACAGCTCAGTGTAAAAACTGAAGTGGAAGCGAGTCAGAATTAGAGCATAAACTTCATGTAGTATTATTAGCTATCAGGGTATAATTTTATACTTGAAAGGCAGAACTTAAGTGAGACGTTACTTTAAGCAAACTCTATCTGTAAACATCATACTTTTTTTTGAACATCGTACTAAAATTATTGATTGATCACTTATCTTAAAAACCTTATAAAGAAAAGACTAATTTATATACTTATGTAATGGACTAACATTTTGTTTAAATTTGGATTTCAAATCAAACATAAATTTTTTAATTATATTTCTTTCCGAATGTTTGGTACAACTTTGATATTTATACCATTACTTAGGGGATTTTCTTGAGGTTCTTGGCACTTTGTCTGTGTTCGTGTTGTATTTTTTTCTTATAATAAAGATGTCTAGAATCGATTAATTTTGGAGATAATTTATCTGGTTCTACAGAAGTTTTTCATTGGTCATTAGAATAAATCTGAAAAAGTCCTCGTGTTGAAAGCCACATGTAATCAATCGCTTTGAACCGACTAATCCTGGAAGTCATCGATCCAACCATATAAAAGTTTCTTACCGATCATCGAAATAAATTAGGAAAGTGTTCCTATTGAAGACTACTGTAGCTGACCTCCACAATAGATGCATCTCTATAGGCCGCTGATACGGTGAATGAAGAAGGGCCCCCAAGCAAGGTTGGGAGGTCAATAGACTGAAGTAGGTGGCAGTCAAAAGTCCAAGGTTGTATCAGGACTGAGGGACTTGTTCGGTGGGAATTCCCCCATGTCGATCACCTAAGGTCGATCGGACCCACTCTCAAGGGCTCAACTCTCCACTCGGTCGGATACTTATGAGACTCTGCTCCCCTTTACATCCCGATTGACTAAGGCCGATAAGACATACTCTCAAGGGCTCAGCTCCCCACTCAGTTGAATACTTATGAGCCTTTTGCTCACCCTGACATCCCGATCACCCAAGGTCGATTGGACATACTTTTAAGGGCTCAGCGTCTCACTTGGCCGGATAATTAAGGGACTTTGCTCACCCTGACATCTCGATCGGCTAAAGCCGATCGGACATACTCTCATAGGCTCTGCTTCCCAACACTTCTCGATCTAGCTAGTGCCGATCAGAACATGCTCTTAAGGGCCCAACGCCCTATTCTGCCAGTTGCCTACTAGGTTCAACTTCCCCTTGGGATACTATCATAATCCATTCATTCCTCTGTTGGTGCGGAAATCATCCGACGATCGAACCTATGTTTTGATTATGTCAAAAGGTTTAAACTTAAAGTGTTTTGTTTACTAATATGTTGAATGAGCATTGCAGGAAAAGTCCTAAGTGTACTTAGGTAAAAGTCCTAACTGCAGTTTGGCAAGTGGAAAACCCTAGGAGGCGGTAACCTTAGGTCATAGGGGGTGGTAACCCTATGCGGAAAGTCTTGGTGGGTCGAGGTCTTCGGGCAAAAATCCTAGGGGACGGTAACCCTAGGTTGAAATCCTGGTGTCGCAAACCGGGTGGAAGACTGGACGGGTCGTGGACCGGACGTCCAGCATGAAGATCAGAAGACTCGAGCGTCGAGCAAAAGTCCAGTCGGTCTGGAGAACCGAACTGGCAAAAGGTAAACTCTCCTAAGTGGAGTAGGTAAGGGCGCGTTCCCCGGAAGAGGGAACAGTAGGCGTCGGTTCTACGTAGGGTTTCCGGTGGAAAATCCGAAGTCAGAACTGGACAGTCTGGAGATTGTCGAACAATTCATTTAATAAATTTATATGTGCTAACTTTATTTTGCAGGATATGTTTGTGTTTTGGGGATAACATGTATTGCAGGTACAAAAGAACAAGGTTTTCCCTTGGATGAACAGTATCCGAGGCACCTCCATAGAGCTTGGAGGCGCCTCAGGTGCAAAGGGGTAAGCAGACTGTGAAGTGGAGCTGGAGGCACCTCAAGGGAGTCTGAGGCGCCTTGGGCACTGCCTGTAAGGCACCTCAGATGGTTGATTGAGGTGCCTCCAGTCTGGATAAGCAGCAGGTAGCGAAGGCTTATCGAAGTGCAGGAAGAGGGATAGACTTTTGTGTTTGAGGTGCCTCCATGCCCCATGGAGGCACCTGCAACAACCTATTTAAGGCTTCTTCGACCAGTAGCTAAAGGCATCAATTGACAAGCGATCTTTCTGTAACGAGCTGCTAACGAGAAGTTCTGACGAAGCTACGACTTGACGCCGACGACCCGGATCTCAGAATCTTCCATTTTTCGTGTCGTTGGTATACTTTTACTATTGTAATTATACTTGCTTGTAAAAGATTTTCGAGATTATAGTTGTTGCCCACAGAAAGCGATCAACAATCGCGGGCCTTGGAGTAGGAGTCGCCCAAGACTCTGAACCAAGTAAATCTTGGTGTCCCTTGTGCTTGTGTCTTGTCTTTATTTCATTGCTGCTTTACTGTTTAATTATCGATTACGTAACGCGTGAAAGTCATGAGCGCTATTCACCCCCTCTCTAGCGCGGTCTTGATCCAATAATTGGTATCAGAGTGGGGTAGCTTCAATTTAGTGCAACCACTAATCAAGTAATTTTCCATGGTGTCTTTTAAATTTTTCGGAGTCGATTGGGATTAGCACAATTGCTACACTCCAATCTATTTTTTTTGTTCGAATCGATTTTTGCTCGAAGTTGGTGCAACACTACTCGAGTTCGCTTTTTCTTTATTATACATCCCGCACTACTAATCCAAGATTAAGTCCTGGGACATTCTTTCTATTTTTTTTATGTGCGAGATTCTACGTTCATGACTCTCCAAGAAGGCTACAGTACAACCCGCCCCCCGCTCTTCACTGGAGACGATATTGGCTATTGGAAGAACCGGATGGAATACCACCTCAAGACGCAAGTCGAGATGTGGATCATTATCCAGACCAGTCTCGAGCTTCCACGTGACGACCGGAGAACTAGTTTCATGCATCAACCGGGACACCAGCATAAAGAAGAAGGTTGAAGCCAATGTCAAAGCAACCTGCATGCTACAATGTGAGCTGACAAAGGAGGAACTCAACAGAGTAAGATCCTTCTCAAGCACCAAAGAGCTATGGGAAAAGCTGATCGACCTGCATGAGAGCACTCCCGATGCTAAGGTAAGCAAACACAACTTAATTTTAAATAAATTATATAACATCAAAAATACAGGAAAGTGAGACGGCGAGCCAGCTCCATGCACGCATCCAGGACCTTCTTAACGACCTCCATGCAATTGGCCAGAGAATAGAAAATCGCGACGTCATAAGGTATGCGCTTAACGCTTTTCCGAGGAACACTTTGTGGGCATCCATAGTTGATGCTTACAAAATATCCAAGGACTTATCTTTAATTAAATTAGATGAACTGTTATCTATTTGTGTAAGCTGCACCAGAATCAAACCTGAGTTTTGATGTTGTCAAAGGTTCAAGTTAAGTCTTGTTGTGATCTAACAAGTTGACTGAGTGTGCAGGATGTTTACTCAATCGGGAAAGACCTAGTTGGAGGCTAGGCAGGTGAAATCTTAGCAGATCGTGGAACCCAGGTGCAAGTCCAAGTGGGTCGAGGGGACCTGATTCTTGGCGGTACGATCGTGAGGTTTGGAGGACCGAAGATCAAGAGAAAAGTCCTGGGGAGCCGATCAAGGCTAAGTGAAAAGTCCGAACTAGATCTGGAGGATCTAAGTTTGGCAGGTAGGTTGAGGTAAACAACTGGAGGAGCGACAGTGAGGTCGGGTTCCCGAAGGGAACAACCTTAAGTCGCTAATCCAACTGAAGAAACCGGGAAGATTTCCAAGTTGAAATCAAGACAGTCCTACTGTCTTTATATTACTCATGCATTTTATTACTGTGCTAATCTCTGTTTTGCAGGATATTTTGGCTAACACTGTTTTGCAGGTCAGACTTTATCGGTCGATCGAACCAGAGGATCGGTCAACCGAACTAGGTCAACTCAATGCAGTAATAAGCACAGAACAGATCAAACCAGAGTCCGATCAAAGCATGATCGGTCGACCGAAAAGTAAGATCGGTCGACCGCACCTTAATGACTCAGCACTGCCAGTTCATTAGCACCGATCAGCAGCAAAGGAAAAAGAAACTGATTGGTCGACTGAATCCAGAGATCGGTCGACCGATCCTATCAGCATTAATGGTGCAATAAATAAAGATCTCGGCAGATTTCAACGAACAAGGAAAAAGCTTGTTCGATCGATCGAAAAGTTGATTCGATCGACCGAACCATTAAAAGGCAGTTAATGCAGAAGATTGAGCCCGCGTCAGACTCCAGCCAAGAAGGAAGGGAGCGGGCTCGGTCGACCGAATCTTCAGTACACCTATAAAACATGGCTCGAAGTCTGAGGCGAGAATAACTTTCTGATCCATTCAAGTTTCCCTCTGCAAGCTGCTCATGCTACAAATTTTCATCAATCCTGCAAAGCTACTGCATCCGACCGAGCTTCGACTTTAAATTTCTATTGTCGGTATATTTCATTTTTACCGCACTTAATTTTATAAGTAGTAGAGTGTTACTATCTTACATCTTTGTACCTGTACGATCCACTTCTTTCCGAAGGTTTCGAAAAGAAGTGTTATAGTGGTTTGCCTATCGGTGCGGTTAAGGACCGCGGACCTTCGAGTAGGAGTTGAGCTAGGCTTCGAACGAAGTAAACGCTTTTGTCTCTCTCATTATTTTCCGCTGCTTAATTCTGATCTTAAAAGATAAAAAGAGTTTTAAAACAAGCGATATTCACTTCCCCCCTCTATCTCTCTCTATCGATCTATCATTCTCTGAATTTGAATTACATGAGCAGACTAATACATGCCCAACCGAGAAGGATATTGCCTTAATTGCAGGTACAAGCAGAACCCGGGAAACTAAACCAAAGCATAAAACCAAACTCGAGTCCAAAGACGAATCAGACGCAGAAGACGACGACGAGACTATTTCCGAACTGGTAAAACTCGTACGGAAGATATGTAAATTGAAAAAGGTGACTCAAACACACACGAAGGACAAGACTGGAGTCACCTGCTACCATGAACCTAAGGGTCAACAAGCAAGCTCTGACCGCTCAAACAGAAGCAAACAAAGAAAGAAAAGCATTAAAGGCAACTTGGTCC